>NC_090654.1:18353580-18451080 GCF_040937935.1 Hyperolius riggenbachi | reverse complement strand
ACCATTGGCACATATATTTATAAAAGTTCAGCACAGTAATAAGGTTTGTTTGCAGAGCGTTCTAAAGCCAGTAGAAAAGATCTCGTCTCCCAGAATGCTCTGGGAGAATTCCGCACAGCTAAACATCACTAAGAGAGCGGCGCTACATAGCAATATACAGATATTGGAAGGGTTTTTGATGCTGAATCCAGGAAAATTACCATAAAAGTGGGTATCCTGAACAATTGACTGTATTCTACTATATGTCACTACAGGGCCTCTTTAAAACTAAATGCTGAATTATATCAGCAACAGAACACAGGCTAGCTGTTGGGAAGAGCTGAACTGTGTGTATACGTTACCGTTGCACATAGTAGAAGTAGTATTACCAAAGACAATGGACTACTGTTAAGGTAGCCGATTGGCAGATCCGATCAAGAGACAAATCCGTCTCTAATCGCATCTGATAAGAGAAAGATCTGTTGGCTGCCCATACACCGCAAGCCGATTTCCGTTCAATTTCATGCTGAAATCGATCTCATGCTGAAATACGACCTCCCCGATGCTTTACCCCTAATGTTTATTGTCCCCCCCCTCCCCGTGCCCAATGCATGTTACACATTATCATTCTGAGACCTCCACTTGCCGCCGGGCGCACTCAATTTTTCATGCAGGCGCGTCGCACATGGCTGCAGGTATCACGTCTGACGTCATACTCGTACCCCTACTAGGAAACCACGTGGGGCGGGCGTGTATGTAGAGCAGAATGCACCCGGAGACGCGGAGGACAAGCAGAGGCTGCGGACAGACAACGTATACCATGCACGGGGCACATTTTTAATTAGGGGGAACAGTGCCAGCTGTTTCGCGGTGTTCATCCATTGTTCCAAAATCGCACGCGTTACCGCCGCGCGCCTGATCGAGTTGGGCCAACATCTTGCCGCATGTGCGATCTGCTTATTTCATCCTGGAATTGGTCGCATTGTCGGTCGGGCACTTGGTGGCATCAATTTTCATTCGATTATAATAACTGAATTGGATGGTCGATCGGCCGCCAAGTCGCCCGATGTGTGGCCACCTTTAGACATTTGCATCATCTTGGTTTTTCTGTTGCGTGCTCCTTATATGTCCCCCCCCCCATTTATCTATTCTGCAGCGCTGCGCAGTATGTTGACGCCTTATAAATAAATACAGTAAAACCTTGTTATCCAGAACTCATAGCTGGCTCACATGGACGATTGGTGGGTGTTTACTGCTGGCATCCATGACTCGTCGCTAAACGCTCCCTTTCAAGTGAATGGGAGAGTTCGTATGAGGCTTTTACCCGCGTTTTCGCAAACGCTGCATTCCGATCCCGATTCTTCCCAGCATTTCAGGCGACCCTTGACGCTATATGAAGCGTACAGGTGCAATTACCACCGCGCATTCATGTCCCCCTGCAGCGATGAAAAACACAGTTCATGACGGGACGCCGGTGAAAAAGACGCCACTGGAAGCTGGGCAGAAATCCGTGTGAACTGGCTTCAAGCAACCAGGAAAAAAGTCCTGGCCTTGCAGAATGCATAAATCTACTAACATGTATAAATACATCAGAGGGCAATACAATAGCTTGGCGGATGAACTTTTTGTCCCAAGGCCTTCTCAAAGGACTAGAGGACATGATCTGCGCATGGAGGAAAAACGTTTTAGCCATTTATTTAGGAAAGGGTTCTTTACAGTAAGAGTGATTAAGATGTGGAATGCATTGCCACAGGAAGTAGTTATAGCAAACTCTATACCTGCATTTAAAGGGGGCTTAGATGCTTTCCTTGGATTGAAAGACATCATCCATAGCTATAATTAATAGGTAATGCCTAATGATGTTGATCCAGGGATTTTATCTGATTGCCATCTGGAGTCGGGAAGGAATTTTTTGCCTTTTGGGGCTAATTGGACCATGCCTTGTAAGGGTTTTTTCGCCTTCCTCTGGATCAGCAGGGATATGTGAGGGAGCAGGCTGGTGTTGTACCTTCCTCTGGATCAGCAGGGATATGTGAGGGTGCAGGCTGGTGTTGTGCCTTCCTCTGGATCAGCAGGGATATGTGAGGATGCAGGCTGGTGTTGTGCCTTCCTCTGGATCAGCAGGGATAGGTGAGGGTGCAGGCTGGTGTTGTGCCTTCCTCTGGATCAGCAGGGATATGTGAGGGAGCAGGCTGGTGTTGTGCCTTCCTCTGGATCAGCAGGGATATGTGAGGGAGCAGGCTGGTGTTGTACTTTGTTCTCTGGTTGAACTCGATGGATGGATGTCTTTTTTCAACCCAAATAACTATGTAACTACTTTTACACCTCTTTGTACAGTAATAAACCTTTGTTACATTAAGTTAAGGCTGTCCTTTGTCCTAATTTGTTTTTAATTAATGTAATCCAACATGAATACCAGAGTTTATGGTAAGTAAGCTTTATAAATACAATAAATAAATAATAAATAAGTATACAGTGTGGGTTATAGTACTGTTTATATTAACTAGGCCTATTTTTTTTTTTTTTTAACACCGACTCTCAAGCAACCAGAAACTATATTTATCTGGCGTTAGCCAATCCCCGTCGGTGCCGGATAATGGGGGTTATACTGAAATATTAAAGTGGATCCGAGATAAACTTTTACTCATTGCATAATTGTGTTCCTTTCATATAGTTTATAGGGCATTCCTCAAGCCAATCGTTGATCTCAGCCCCCCAGCAATGATCATTGTGAGAAAAAAAAAAAAAAAAAAAAAAAAAAAAAAAAGGTTCCCAGCTTCATTGTGCTTCCTTGTAAGCGTACTTCCGATGCTTACAGGTCGCATGAACAAAAAAAAATTATTGTGGCCATCTTGTGGCTAAATAATAAAACTACATCCAAAAAATTTTTCATATACAAATATAAATATAAAATACAAATATACTCTATAAATTAACTTATTACCTCCCACACTCCCCAATTTATTTATTTTTTGTAATAAAAAGAAAAAAAATTGCAATAAAAAAACAACAACAACAAATAGTTACCTTAGGGACTGAACTTTTTAAATATTTATGTCAAGAGGGTATAACACTGTTACTTTCTAAACTATGGGCTTGTAATTAGGGATGGACGCAAAGCTGAAAAAAATGCGCCTTTATTTCCAAATAAAATATTGGCGCCAAACATTGTGATAGGGAAATAATTTAAACGGTGTAATAACCGGGACAAATGGGCAAATAAATTTCATGGATTTTAACTACAGTAGCATGCATTATTTAAAAACTTTAATGGCCGAAAACTGAAAAAAAAAATGGATTTTTTCCCACATATTTTCCCATTAAAACACATTTAGAATAAAATAATTCTTGGCATATTTGTCCCACCTAAAGAAAGCCTAAATGGTGGCGAAAAAAACAAGATATAGTTCATTTCATTGCGATAAGTAATAATAAAGTTATAGATGAATGAATGGAAGGAGCGCTGAAAAGTGAAAATTTCTCTGGTGCTCAGGGGGTAAAACCCCTCAGTGGTGAAGTGGTTAATACTCTAATTCCCTATAAACTAAACAAGCCTCGCCCACAGCTTCTCCAGTGCCTTGGAGCAAGGGCTTATGGGAGCTCAGTCTGGGCAGGAGAAGGAGGAGGTTACTAGCCAGAGATTTCAGAGGCAGAGGGGAGGAGAGAGGAGGAGAGAGGAGGAGAGTGGAGTGACATTTTCACAGGCTAAGGGGTGGAGATACAAGCAAGCTTGCCTGTGTAATGATCACAAGCAGAACATGGCTGCTCTCATTGCATCACAGGAAGAAATAATCATATCATTTACTGTTTGCAGCTAGATTTGCTGTGTAAACCATCTAAACTTTAGATAAGACATATAGACAAGTTACTCATTATAGTTAGTTTTTCATCTCGGATCTGCTTTAATAGTACAGTGAAGCTTGTGCGACGTACCTGACTGTTTCTGCAGCAGCCAGACACACAGCTCCACGTGGCTATGCGCGAAGTTGCACGTGTCCTCCTGCAGGCAGCCATAGCGCATCTGGTGGCGGCACAGGTCCATTTGGAATCGGGGAGCAAGAGGCCGAATCTTGGAGTACTTGACTGTGGTGGAGTTCAGCACATGCACAAGGCACCTGTCCAAAAGTGAGACAAACTTACAATCAACGTGGGAGGAAGACATTAGGAATTTTTGCACACTCGTTCACAGTATCGTATGCACTGAAGCGGCACCTCGACATGCAGAAAAGAAGGCAAGAGGGGCAGCATTATGCAAATTTTGTATGCAAAAATGAACCAAATTCTGCTGAGGTAAAATTCTATTGGTCCATTTTCAATCTACATGAATTTGCATAATACTGCATCAATTCCAAATAATTTGCATCTCATTGACTCTCCCTAGTTGCAAGCCAGGGCAGCTTCCCAGGGTTCCTGGGTGCCATATTACATTTGCGCACAGCTATTTTATACAGAGAGGACTAGTGGTCTTGCCAGCAATAACAACAAGCAATACTTTCTTCGGAGACTGGAATGGCACACTCCATAGTTCTCTACTGTCAAAACGTTTGCCTCAGGTGGACTTTGAAGTACCATCATGTACTGGTGAAATCGGAATGTCACTGGCACAATGCCTGGGGATATTTTGCACTTTTTTTTAAGCATGTTTTGCTTATTGTAGCAGTTGTTAATAAAGCTTTGTTTTCATATGCAAATGTTTTTTTTTTCCAAATAGGGGTAAAAACGCATGCGCTTCTATGTGCTAAAAAAAGCGCACCCATTCACTTGCATTGATGTGTGCTTTACAACGCAACACACAGAATTGCATGCAACACTACATTTTTGTAACGCTGCTCAGCACAGCACATAGATGTGAACCAGGCACATTTAAAGAGACAGTGAAGTCTCTTAAAAATCATTTTTTATAACAAAATCCTCTAACATATTAGCCCTACCTAAACCACCGCATCCCCGCGGCTGTAAACTATCTAAATCCCCCCTAACTCCCTCCCTCTCCCCTGCGAAATCCACGACTTTCTTGGTCGTGGATTTTGCTGCCCCGTACGCTTCCGTGTGAGGCAGAGCTATGAGCTCCAGCCCTGCCTCACACCCGTCTGTCAGCAGCGGATCTCCGCCTCTCCCCCGCCCCTCTCAGTGAAGGAAGACTGAGAGGGGCGGGGAGAAGCGGCGATCCGGGCTGACAGACGCGTGTGAGGCAGGGCTGCGGCTCATAGCTCTGCCTCACACAGAAGCGCTGCCCGGATTGCCCCCTGGTGAGTTAGGGGGGATTTAGATAGCGTACAGCGGTGGTTTAGATAGGACTAATATATTAAAGTAGATTTTGTAATAAAAAACTGATTATTTTTTTTAGAGACTTCAGAGTCTCTTTAATTACATGGGAAAATCAATACCTTGCAGAACGCACAGGGCAATGCGATGTGAAAAGTGCACAGAAACAGCCCTGAGGTGAACGGGGCCTAATACTGCGTTACCGTTGCATACAGTAAATACAGAAGCATACAGGCAATGAAAAGTATGCTTCCCTGGTAACGTGTGCGTTTAGAGGCAACGCAGTGTGTTACCATAACGCTACATATTACAATGTGACACTAACATCCCACTGTAAACGTTGCATAGACTTATTACAGTGCAGTAAGCTGCGTTTTAAGAGTTTATAACGCAGCTCCGCAACATCCCACTGTGAATAAGCCCCGATTTGAGCGCTGGTTATCCCTTATTTTACTTTTATATTAAAGGGACACTTAAGTCAAACAAAAAAAATGAGTTTTACTCACCTGGGGCTTCCAATAGCCCGCTGCAGCTGTCCGGTGCCCTCGCCATCTCCCTCCGATCCTCCTGGCCCAGCCGGCAGCCACTTCCTGTTTCGGTGACAGGAGCTGACAGGCTGGGGACGCGAGTGATTCTTCGCGTTCCTGGTCACAATAGCACCCTCTATGCTGCTATAGCATATATCATATACCATATAGCAGCATAGAGGGTGCTAATGTGTCTGGGAACGCGAAGAATCATTAGCATCCCCAGCCTGTCAGCTCCTGTCACCGAAACAGATAGTGGCTGCCGGCTGGGCCAGGAGGATCGGAGGGAGACGGCGAGGGCACCGGACAGCTGCAGGGGGCTATTGGAAACCCTTTTGTTTGACTTAAGTGTCCCTTTAACTCTTGATTTTCACAATCAGCTGGGAAGCCCTCCATCCACACACAGATTGGATATTGGGTCTTATGGATGTAGTTTGCACTATACAGTTCGATAAAACGTTGATGTATGTGTGTGAGCGCTTTAAAATTACCATTACGGTTTATAAACTATATATATTCACTAAAGACAGTTCACGAGATGCTAAAATTCCCGGCTTGTATGCCAACTTCATGGAGACTGGGCAATCAGATGTCCTTCCTGTCGATTTCAATTGGCCCAACTTCGAGCTGCAGACAATTTGCATGCAAGCCAGAATTATTACCAGATCATTAGGGGGCTCAAAGAGATGCTAATAATTTGGAGTTGATGCAAATGTATGCAGCTTGGAAGAGCACTGGTCAAATGCAGCCGCTACTATCGCCGGTGAGATGGGCGCTGGGAGTGCGAGTGACGGCTTACTCTGCTGCCGCTAAACTCTCCGGCAACACTAAATACTATTCCCCCTCCAAATTGTACCAACTCGTAATTTGGGGTACGGCAACCACCAGAGCCCCAAATTATCATTATGCGCCCTGTGCAGCTTTACATTGCTGCTAGGGAGCGCCTGTTTTCGTCACCCAGCACTTAACGCCATGCTCCGAAACCACCTGCTTCAACTATAAGCACTAAAACACACAATAATAATGGCTTCTTGCGTACTTGTGGTCATCAAATTTGTGTTTCTTTGTGCAAAACTCGGGGTTCCCAGGATCCTTCTTGCTGATGGTCTGCGGCTTACTGTCCAAACAGGCCTATAGGAGGAGAAAAGCACAACGTGTAAAGCAAAAACACTTCTTCCCTACAATGACTATCATTCAGGGCCCTCACTGTGTCTGCACCCTCACCAACCGGCCGTGCAGCTTGAAATCAGGAGCACTACTCCTCGGGGCAACTTGATCCGAGTGAACTCTGCTGTCCGCCTCCACCATGATGCCCCTCAGCTTTCTCAGTTTCTTTCTCTCTACTTCGCGGACAATCGGAGCACCTGTCTTGTTGGGAGCGTGTCGCTGTGTAGCGTCCAGTGCCGAAAATGGCAGCGCTCATATCAGCTCTCAGGCTGCTCCTCCTGTCCCACTCTTTTCTGTTCCTGCTATTAGTGTTTGCTGTGCTATGTTTCTGTATTACGTTAACTGTACGTGTATGCTGTAATGCTCTGTTTGCTTTTTATTTTTGCTTTTATTGTTTATATGTATGTACCATGCTTAACTGCATGCGATGCTGCACTCTGCTTAACTGTATGCACAAGCTGTAATGTTGTTCTATGTATGCTTGTCCCATGTCTATGTATGTGCCATGCTAAACTGTGTTATTTTCTTGTGTTCTTCACCAACGACCCTGTACGCGCCAAAACCAATTCCGGGTACAACCCACCGTTGTACTTGGCGAAATAAATTCTGATTCATAAAGCCTTACCGCATTCGGTAATGCAGAAAACAGCAGACTTTACCAAGCACTTCCGAAAATGTCAATTCATAAAAGCAGTCACCGCATAAAAAGCTGATATTCCCGAGCAGTTAGGTGACCTCAACACATGTTAGTAAACGTCAATTCATAAAGATTAGAGCAGGCGGTAATGGCACAAAGATTACTGCCTGCTTTGAAGAGGTGAGAAGAGAGCGATAATAGCAAAGTTGATGGAGACTCACAAACCGAGATCTCCCCAGGCAGCAGCAGTGAGAGTAGAACAAACAAGGCTTCTCCTGAATACCTTAGGCTGTGTGTTTAACTTCTTGGGTTCCTGCTCGCAATCTGCCGCGTTTCGACGCACCTGCGCGCGATCGTGCGCAGGTGCGCCGGTAGCCCTGGGATCAGTGAACAGGAACATGGTTCCCGATCACCGATCTGTGTCCCCAGCAAAAAAACCGAAGCGCTCTTACAAGAGGCTTCAGTCTTTCTGCACGTAAAATTTTCTGCGTCCCCCTTGTGCTTCCATTTAGCGAGAAGCACAAGGAGAAAACAAAAACAAAAACTGAAGGTAAAACTACATCTACATATTTTTTATATTACAATTTACACATAATAACATTAAAAATTAACTACTTCCCACACCAAAATATTACCCAAATAAAATTTTTAATGGAAAAAAAAAAAATTACAATTAAAACAAGAAAACAAAATAGTTACCTAAGTGTCTGAACTTTTTTAATATGCATTTAAAGGGGGTATACTACGAACATTTTTTAAATTAGAAGCTTGTAAATAGTGATGGACGCATAACGGAAAAAATGCACCTTTATTTCCAAATAAAATATTGGCACCATACATTGTGATGGGGACACAATTTAAATGATGTCATAACCGAGACAAACGGGCAAATAAAATACATAGGTTTTAATTATGGTAGCGTGGATTATTTTAAAGCTATAATGGCCGAAAACTGAGAAATAATTTTTTTCCATTTTTTTTCTTATTAACCCTGTTAAAATGAATTTATAAAAAAAGTATTCTTAGCAAAATGTACCACCCAAAGAAAGACTAATTAGTGGCGGAAAAAACAAGATATAGATCAATTAATTGTAATAAGTAGTGATAAAGTTATTAGCGAATGAATGGGAGGTGAAAATTGCTCTGATGCATAAGGTGAAAAATCACATCAGAAAGCCTGCCATGAGTAAAGTTTCTTGAAGTTCTTCTAAGTTGTGGCAATCACATAGATTGTTAAGAAAGACTAATAGACCGATATAGAGCAGATTCAGGGCAAGCAGAGGCAGTATAGCAAAACAAGCAAAACAAGGGAAGTTGGGGCTGCCTATTTTATTGTAATGCTGTCTCTGCACGGAGAACAGGATGTAACAATGTTACCAACAGTTGGGCTTCGGTAAAACACCGCACTTCTAACACAGCTAGGAAAATGCTTATGAATTAGCACACAAAAGTCAAAAATACCAAATGTGCTATGTTCCCGACCAGATTTTTGTACCGCACATGCTTTTTTGAATGATCGCCAATAACCTCTATTAACTCACCAACTAATTATCCAATAAAAAAAAAAAACAAAACAAAAAAAACATGGGGGTGAAGCGAATGGTGGCCACACTCGTATGACCCTAGTGAGAGTGGCTCAACAGATTGTGAAGGTCATCAGGGTTGGCAAGGGAAGGGCTGTGAACATTGAAGGACTCTGCCAAAGGTTTGCTGGGGGCCCCCATGATTTATAGTTACGTCCCTGTTTGTATTACTTTGGGTTCCACTTCCATTGACGTGGGACCCCGTCCTCCAACAGGCCGATCCGGCACTGAGACCCCGGCAGTAGCACGGACCCACTTAGACTTAGATGTTAGAAAAAGATGAGCCCTATTGGGTCAGTCCGTCTGCACAGGACTAAGCTGTCAGGGCGGTCTTTCAGGGGACACCGGAATGGAACAGAGGTAAGGGAGCTTCTGTATTACCCAGAGCCTTCTCTCTCTCAGGTGAGTACCCATTTGGAGCACTTTTTTCGGTACAGGTATGTTACATAAAACATTTGAAAGCATTCCCAAGTATTCCCTGTGTTTAAAAGAGTTTATTTTTCACTGCAGAGAGAAGTAGAAACTTGCTTATCTCTTGTCATCAGCAAAGGCAAGAATCTCCCTGTGCCTGTGTCTTCACTCTGCACCCCTCCCTCTGCTGAAGTGACTCAGCTGTTGCCTGGGTTATGTGTCTGTTCAGCAGAGGGAAGGGGGCAGAGTGAAGACACAGGCACAGGACGATTCTTGCCTTTGCCGATGACCAGAGATAAGCAAGCTTCTACAGCTCTCTGCAGTGAAAATAAATGATTTTACAAACAGGGAACGTAGGGGAATGCTTTCAAATGTTCTTTTAAGTAAGAGTAGTTAAAGAAATTTTACTTTTGGGAGTATAATCCTGCTTTAAGCTCTTAAGGGCCGAATGACCAGGAAATGCTCAATGCCCCTACCTAAGCTCTACACTCGCAGTGATATTTCCAGTGCCACAGACTCTGCCCTCACTGCCACCCCATTACCTGGCACAGGAAGGTGAAGATGCCCTTCTGCTCATGAAGCAATCGAGCCACGTTCCCCGGCTTCAGTAATCCGGCGGTCTGGAAAAGCTGTTCTCTGTGAAAAGTGCCCTTCCTCTCCGCCGTCCACACATCCACCTCCTCCTGGTAATAGGCAAACGTGCAGTTGTCTCCGTACTTGCAGTCATTACGGCTTTGGATGTCTGCAGTAAAACAATGGTCCAGTCAGCCATCCATTAACAGAGAAGAAAACAACAAAACAAAAACAGTCCATTCATAAAAATTCCCAATGCCTTTCTCTGGAACTCTAAAACTGAATAGTCATCTTAAAGTGAATGGAAACCGCATTTAAAAAAAAAAAAAACAAATGAAGGAAATACTTACCTAAGGAGAGGAGGCTCTGGGTCGTATAGAGCCTTCAGTCTTCTCTCTCAGTGCTCTCTATCCTGTGCTGGTTCCCCAGTTTCAATCCCCCGCTGAAAGGGTATTTGGAAGTCTGCGGGAGCCGTGTCCTCCCAGAGATGTGCGGCTCCATACTGCACAGGCGTGAGCGTGCAAGAGAGCGTGCTTGCACAGGCGCAGTACAGGGCCACCCTTCTTCAGGAGCACTCTGGCTCCCTGAAGACTTCTGAAGCCTCCTTCGGCCGGGTAAAGCAGTATTTGACTAAATTAGTCACATACTGCTACCGGGCGAGCCAGCACCGGAACGAGGGGACCAGGAGAGGAGCCGGAAGGCTCTATAGGACCCAGAGACTTCCCTCTTCTTGGGTAAGTGTCTCATTTTTTTAAATGCTGTTCCCATTCACTTTAACGATGCAGGAGGAGGGATGACATTGACGTGTAGCTCCCCCCACCCCCGACAACGAGAATTCCCCGATCCATCTTCCTGCTGGTTGCACACCAAGGGCGCAAACAAGAATTCAAACAATCATGGCACTTTGCACAGTCATCTGGGAAGATCAGATCTGCCATGGCGGTCGATAATCGGCAGGCACTGCTAAGCGCCAACTGGCTAATCGTGTACTCGGACCCATGATGTGAGATCGCAGAACCGTTTGTGCCCCACTCAAAAAAATCGCCGACAAAATCGCAAGGTGGGTATGAGCCTTTACAATATATTCGTCACTCAGCCACAATTACCACCTAAAAGTCTCATACACACGCTAGCTTACACTTGGCCGAGGCGGCCGGTAACAACGGCCTCCGCCAAGAATCTAGCACATGTATGGTGGCCCACAGTCTACCTTGGCGCACCAGTGAGCGATCTGCCTGGCGGATTGACTTGGCCAAGAGCACCGTTTTCCACACTCAGCCCGCCACTCTATGTCAATCCTCCTGCATCACTCTGTTGTCCCTCCTTTGCCCCACCTAGCAATAGAATGCATTGCTAGCCTGGAGGCTATTGATGTGTCTGTACAGCCTAAGTCCCGCACGTTCGCCCGAGGGATCGAGTCTAGATGTGCACTGTCCGATTGTGCTGCCCTAGGTCACTGAGCTACGCCTTATCACATGCATGCTTACTGTAATCTCTAATAGAATCACCTCCAATTCTTTAACCATTTAATGACATTGTAGCGTATTAAAAACGTCCTGTTTGAGCCGGTTAACGGCAACAGCACGTTTTAATAAGTCACTCGCTCCTGCCGCCGTTCCGCACGTGTACACAACCGCAATGCCTGGAATGAATGGAAGTGACCGCGAACAGCGGCCACGTCCATTCTTAAAACAGGAAACAGTCCCAGCGTAGTAAAATGTAAAAAAAAAAAAAAAAAAAAAAAAAAGTGATCACTTCCTATAAAACGGGAGAGTGTTCACTAGAGCAAAAAGTAAAATTATACATACAGGCAAGTACATACACTTATTAAAACAACAATAAAATATATAACTTACACTTCCAAAGCCAGGTGAACAGATATTGAATACTATGATCAGACTATGTAGGTAAATCCTCATAATACATAGAAGTGGTAAAACTGGTCTGTGATTGGTCAATCATAATTGAAAGTGCGTACCAAGCTTAACCACTTAAGGACCGGGGCTGGTTTCTGTGACCTATGCTGCGTGGGCTCTCCGGCCCGCAGCACAGATCAGCTGTGAGGCAGGGCGATCAGACTTTCCCCCCCCCCCTTTTTTTTCCCCACTAGGGGGATGACCTGCTTGGGGGGAGGGGACTGATCGCCGCCATTCTGCGTGGCCGAGCGGGGGGGGGCAATCTTCCGCCTCGCTCCCTTTCCCTCCTTCCCCTGGGCGGCACATAGGCTTCAGCCTATCAGATGCCGGAGATCCCCGGCTACTCAGAGGCAGTGCCGTATAGATGCAAGCACAGGGGATTTCTTCCCCGCGTGTTTACATTTAGCCTGCGAGCCGCGATCGGAGGCTTGCAGGCTGTTCACAGAGACACCCTCCGTGAACTGACATGGAACGGCCGCTCGAATGGAAACCCACAAACGACCAGCCGAGCTGGTCGTTATGTGGTTAAGACGTTCAACCGAGACAGACCGAGTAATAATGCTCTCTGACCTTTGCAAAGCATGTAAGGGCTGGTCACTTTCGGAGGTCTTTGCCGAACTTTAAGCCACGCCTTGTTTTCAGAGTTCTTCGCCCGTACCAGTAAAATCTCCTTCTTGCACTTGTGGTCTTCCCTCTCCCTGTGAGTGAAGTCCAGAGCCTTGGGCCCTGAGGAGGAAAGGAGCAGTGAGAATACAAAATGTATAAAAACCACAAACAGTCAACTAGTCCTCAGAACTAGCGATGGTCAATGCCTGCATGCAAGCGTAACGCCAACTGTGCGTTTCTGAGTGGCCCAATTCTGGAGCTGCATAAAATGTGTGTGCCAACTGGCATCATTTGCATTTCGTTAAGGGCCGGAGCCCACTGACACAGTTGTGTCCGCTTTTCAGTTACACATCAATGTTACTGATGCTGAAAGCGAACACAACTGCGTTAGTAGGCTCCGCCCCTAACCATCTCCAGTCCTAAACCTGCAAAGTCAATATTAGATCTTACTAATAAGATAAATGCGAAAGTTTGTTACTCGATCATGCAACAATGGCTGAACGGATTTGAATGAAGTTTGGCCCACACATAGTACATTACCTGGAACAACATATAGAATACTATTTATGTCTATAACCAAAAAGTGGGCGGAGACTAATACAAATTTCACTAGTAAAATGTAAACAGCAGCTATTCTTACACGGTTAATGGCAGGGTTCTCAAACTTTGCACAGTTGGTCACTGTGTGACTGGGGTTAATATTCAGAAAAGTGGGTGGAGCCTACAAAAGAATCAAAGTTCACCTATTCAAGGGGAATATTTCATTGCTGCCATTCTTGCACTGTTAATGGCACAAGCCTCAAACCTGGTACAGTTGGTCATTGGGTCACTGGGGTTCAGAGCGCAGGGGGCACTGGCAGCGGCAATAGAAGGACACAGAGGCAGGTCATTGTGCACAGAACATGTCGCTGGGTCCTATTAAGATTTAAATATTCCGCCTCGGGTTCTCTTTATAACAAAGTATTTGCGATTATTCAGGTTGGAGAGAGCATATCAGATCTCTCACAATGCATGACTGCTGAATATGCAAATCATCCTTTGTTGTCCCTGTAAGCTAGCCACACCTCCAGAACCGCTGAAATGCAATGATGTGTCAGCTTGCTAAAGGGAAGGTCCAAGCAAAATAAAAAAATGAGTTTCCCTTACCTGGGGCTTCTACCAGCCCCATGCAGCCATCCTGTGCCCTCGTAGTCACTCACTGCTGCTCCAGTCCCCGCTGGCAGCTTGCCGACCTCGGAGGTCGACGGGACGCATTGCGTACATTTTTACGCATTCCCGCTAGTGCAGGAACATTAACACATAAATTTTTACGTGTTAGTGGTCCAATGCGTAAATTTTTACGCATTAAACCTCTATGCGTAAAAATGTATAAGTTATTGTTCCTGCACTAGCGGGAATGCGTAAAAATGTACGCAATGCGTCCCGTCGACCTCCGAGGTCGGCAAGATGCCAGCGGGGGACTGGAGCAGCAGTGAGTGACTACGAGGGCACAGGATGGCTGCATGGGGCTGGTAGAAGCCCCAGGTAAGGGAAACTCATTTTTTTTATTTTGCTTGGACCTTCCCTTTAATATTACACAGCCACACTAATCCAACATGCATACAATCGGATTGGTTGATTCTCATCAGTGCATGGCATGGATTAATGTGGCTCTATGGTGTAGGACTTGAAGCACCAAGAGTTACAAAGTACTCAGCACGGTCATGGGGAACCAGAACTCCTAGCAGTGTGTAAGTATCACAAATACTTTGTTTTAAGAAAGCATACTTTTGCTTTGCATAGCCTTTTCTTAAGAGGGCTTTTTGGTCCATTGTAGCCTCTTACACACTCTTAGAAGTTCTGGCGTGCGGCGGGTGGGCGTGCGCGCGCAGCGGGCCGCCGGTGACAGACCTAGAGCCTGTTTTAAAGCGGGCTTGGGTCAGCTAGTGTAAAATAATACATGCTACCGTAATTAAAACCCACACATTTTATTTGCCCATTTGTCCCAGTTATTGCAACGTTTAAAATTTTTCCCTAGTACAATGTACGGCGCCAATATTTTATTTGGAAATAAAAGCTGAATTTTTCAGTTTTGCGTCCATCACTAATTACAGCCCATAATTTAATAAGTAACAGTAATATACCTTCTTGACATATTAAAAAGTTCAGTCCCTAAGGTAACTATTTATGCATTTTTTTATTAATAACTTGGGGAGTGTGGAAGGCAAGGGGTTAATTTTAAATGTAAAAAAAAAAGTCTTAGTAAAATTACATCTACAAACATTTTTTTTTTTTTCACTATTTGGCCACAAGATGTCCTCACACAACTTTCCTATGCATAGTATTACTACGCAAACAGGAAGTTATGCGTGGACGTGTAAGTATCGGTTTTTGTGAATGACGGCACAAGAGGTTTTAGATCAATGAATGGGCTATGGCCTCAATTCACTAAGATCATGCTAGAGATAATAAGGCAAGAGAAAACTTACCTCCACACGTGAGAGAGTTATCTTACCTCTTCATTCCTTACGTTACCTCTTCTGTAGTTAATTTACCTCCTCTGTAGTTAATTTACCTCCTCTGTAGTTAATTTCACATGCAGCTAATTAACAGCCTGTCTTTAACTCTGGAGTTATTTTAAGGATTGGAGAGTTAATTTAAAGACAGAAGAGTTAACTGAGGTAAAATGTTTCCTGAATACTACATGCCTTATCACCATGGTAACAACTCTAGAAGAGTTATTAAAGACAGGAGATAAGTTTAGTGAATTGAGGCCATAACTCTTTGCAACCCAAATATAAATTTAGAACTGCAAATTAGCTTTTGTTTGAAGTAGAGGTTTAAGTGTTAACCCTTCCAGAAGCTTCAAAACCCTTTATATATATTTATTTCCCATTAGTTTAATGCTGTAGAGACCATCAATGAAATTTGAGTTTCATCCCACTTTGTACGCCCACTTTCTGACTCACTTCCTGTGCCACTTGGCTACTGGTGCTAGTAGACAGCGCTGGAATGTACCATCTCCTGAACCCCCCAAACCTTAGTGTGGCCCCGCCCTAATCTAATTGCATCACACACAGTGCCTCCAATCACAAGCTGATCATGCATGCCACTCACGGCAACACAGGAGAGTCTCTGTAGCGAAACACGGTGTCACCAGCCCGACCACCCGAAGAAAAGGCAATAGTTTATGTATCTTATATAGACAAACCAACATTCCCTTTCCTCCCATCAGACACACCTGTGCTGCCAACCTCAGAAAAAAATGTTCCTGACAAAAGGTCAAAAAATTTACTGACAGAACCATTTTTTTTTACTGACCTCTAATATTACTGAAATTAAATAGGTGACATATGCGCCCCCCGTGCAATACAGCGGCAAGCACATGGGGCGTGAATGAGGAAGAAGAGTGAGGGGGAGGGGGTGACATCTACATTTGGCAAGTCGTGACTGGGGGCTTCCGTCCTGCTCAGCATTTGCGATTATTGCATGCTGCTACCATTGTGCACCTGATCCAGCATGTCTGACCAAAACTTTCCAGCATATTTGATCGATACATGTGCCCAATTTTGTCACGAAATTGGTCGAATTGTCGATCGGGCAATTATAAAATCTGAAGGTTGATCGTCCGCCAAGTCTACCGATGCGTGCCGACCTTTAGCTAGAGCAGTGTACATTCCAGAGTGACAAATGATGAACTGATAAGCAGTAAGTGCTGTGATCTACAGGGGAAGATAGGTTTTTTTTAAGGTAGCCATACACTGATCGATTTGCCATCAGATAGATCCCTCTCTGATCGAATCTGATCAGAGAGGGATCGTATGGCTGCCTTTACTGCAAACAGATTGTGAACCGATTTCAGCATGAAACCGATTACAATCTGTGAAGCTGCCGCCACCCCCTTCCCCCGCACACATTGCCTGCTCCGGCCGGCGCGCGTCCCCTGGTCTCCGCTGTCCTTTCTCAGTGTTCGGCTCCTCCAGCTTCACTGAACTTTCTGCCGGAGAAGTTTAAACAGTAGAGGGAGCTCTACTGTTTAAACTTCCTGCCGGGACAGGAAGTTCAGTGAAGCTGCCGGGACAGGAAGTTCAGTGAAGCTGCAGGAGCCGAGCTCGGAGAAGGGACAGCGGAGACCAGGGGACACGCGCCGGCTGGAGCAGGTAATGTATTGCCGCTAGCATCCGTCATCGGGCATTCGAACGCCGCTACCAAAGCACTCCCGACCCACCGGCGATCGAGCGAAATCTTCCAGACGGATCGACGGGAACGATTGATTTCAGACGGAAATCAATTGTTCTGTCAGCGTTTGCGCATCGATTTCACAGCAGATTCGATCACAGTGATCCAATCTGCTGTATATCGGCGGGAAAATCGTTAGGTGTATGGGCCCCTTTACTGACACCACAAAGTTATCACAGACTTAACTGGCAGCCTAGATTGGTTTACCCGATTACTGACAGTAAATGCACTGAGTTGGCAACCCTGAGACATGCTCATACACAGAACTGTGTTTATATTGGTTTACCTGATTACTGACTGTAAATATACTGACGGTTGGGAACCCTGAGACACGCTCATGCACAGGACTGTGTTTATATTATTACTATTATGGATTTACATGCATGTAATGCTTCTAAATGTAACGGCGAGTCTTACCTGTTTTTACATAACACTGCTGGCACCCCTGCTTAAATTCATAGCTTAGCATCAGCGGACTATGAGCCACGGCGGGGGTGTGGGGCGCGGCGTGGTACGTCACAGTATCGGTCTTGTGGTTCACTGCCATTCCTCCGTTCTGCGTGAAGAAAGAGGGGAGGTAAGTATACACTTCTGCTGGGAAATCCAAAAAGACAGTGAACGCAAATAAGAGTTTCTTCAAACTGGGTTATCGGACTGTCTCACGGTGACAAGCAGCGGTATGAAGTTTTAAGGTGAACCAGAGGTGAAAATAAACTGATAAACAACTGTATTAATCCTACTCCTAAATTTTTTTTTTTTATTTTTTTTTTAGATATCTCTTGGTTTTATTTTATATTCAAACATTTACAAAATAGATTGAATGTTTTGTTGCCTCTGCTCAGTGGCAGTCTATTAAGTGTCCCAGAGTTAGAAAATGGTCAATAGTTCATCTTTCTTTTTAACTCCCCCTGTTCTCAGAAGTTGTATTCTGCCAGGAAAACCTTTATGGCTGTAGTGTGCTTATCAGTGATGTTTACTGTATTCCCAACAAGACAGAAGCTGTCACTTCCATGCCTAGAAATGAACTCTTTTAGGCAGCAAAATAAAGCAAGTAAAACAGCCTGGTTACTAATATGTTTTGTACTGTATACACACGTCTATCTCATGTCACGTATTGCCCTGGGTACACTTTAAGGTAGCCCTGTACTGACAATTAGTAGAATTCAGTAAATTATTCTGGATACCCACTTTTACAGTAATTTTCCCGACTTCAGCATCAAAACACTTCCTATAGCTGTAAATTGCTGTATATATGTATGTAACCCCACCCTCCCAGTGATGCTTAGCCTAGGCTGTTTAGCTATGCGTAATTCTACTCTCAGAGAATTCTGGGAGACCAGGTATTATTTCCACTGGCTCCGGAACTCTTAGAAACAAACATTCTGTAGAGCTGTACCTGCCAGCAGTAACAATGTCACCATGTGATAAATGTCAGAATGTAAATCAGGGAGAGGAAAGATTTTACAATAGGCAAACACTGACTAAATCATTTATAAATGGATACTGTAAAAACAAATAAAATTAAGTAATGTTATTCATTACATTGTTTTCACTACAGTTCCTCTTTAAAGTGGACCTGAACTCATGCAAAGGATACAAGGAAAACACAGGTTAATCCACCCAGTTTGTGTTTGGAGTGAAGAGCCAGTCTAATTCTCCCTCATCTGTGACTAATAAGTTGTAATTTAAACTCTCAGCTGTGTCCGCTAGCCGTTTTGGCAGAGCAGCTAATTTGTAAACACAGGATGTTAACTCTTTGTCTGCTTCCATGAAATCAGGAAGTACACACTGCAGATTTATTGCAATATTTCTATCAGCTGTAACAAAGAAATGTTTTCCTTAAAAAGTTATTATGCTGTTGCTTAACTTTTAGAGCAGAAAGGAAGTTCTTAATTCAGGTCCGCTTTAAGTGCAGCAATCAGAAAGTATTACCAGCGGTGTAAAGGTAAAATCACATTTCTCATGGAAAAGCCGGCATGTTTTCTACAGAAAAGTTTAAAGGAATACTGTGGGGGGGGGGGGGGGGGGGGGGTCGGGGGAAAAGGAGTTGAACTTACCCAGGGGATTCTAATGTTCCCCTGCAGACATCCTGTGTTGGCGCAGCCACTCATCGATGCTCCGGCCCCGCCTCCGGTTCACTTCTGGAATTTCAGAGTTTAAAGTCTGAAAGCCACTGCGCCTGCGTTGCCGTGTCCTCGATCCCGCTGATGTCATCAGGAGCGTACTGCGCAGGCCCAGTATGGTCTGTTCCTGCGCAGTGCGCTCCTGGTGACATCAGCGGAAGCGAGGACACGGCAACGCAGGCGCAGTGGCTTTCAGACTTTAAACTCTGAAATTCCAGAAGTGAACCGGAGGCAGGGACGGATCTAGACCAAGTTGCCCCAAGTTGCGCCTGGGGCAAGGTCAGGTTTTGGCGCCTAAACTGCCATTCCCCATCCAATTTTGCCGCCTTTTTAAGAATTCAACAAACTGCGCCTGGGGCAAGAGACCCGCTTGCCCCCCCCTAGATCCGTCCCTGACCGGAGGCGGGGCCGGAGCATCGGTGAGTGGCTGCACGAGCACAGGACGTCTGCGGGGGACCATTAGAAGCCACGGGTGAGTTCAGCTCATTTTCCTCCAACCCCCCCTACAGTATCCCTTTAATTTAAAACATCCTCAGGTAATATGTAATATCTCACCTTTGGCTTGGAGCTTGCTCTCAGTGTTAATGGCTCTAGTGATCTGGAATCTACACAAACAGTACATGAAATGCATCAATGTCATGGCACAGGACTGTAAGAACGCATGATAAAAGTCAAAAGACTGATCAGGTCAAGTACAAAAATTACCATACTATGTAAATTACATATTTACTTAAAAAAATGCATCTTTGCATGCCTGACACATCAATACCAAGTTGGGAGGACTTCTAATGCTGCCCACTGATGTATAGATATGTATGCAATCTTAACTTGTTCACTCAAACTGGATGTTTTAGGCATCCAGTTTGAGCGCTGTTCTGGCTAACAGGATGAACCGATGTGTCTTGTCAATAAGTTGTGGGTGGCCTGCGCATGCTCCTGCCACTCATTCATGGTGGGATTTACATGTTGGCGATTGGTGAAGGGGAACATGCGTTTGTGTTTTTCCTATTACTCTATAAAATGCATAAAAAATAAAGTAATTACTGAAAACAAGTATCCCCCCCCCCAAAAAAAAAACTCCTAATGCGTGGGGAAAAAACCCAAGATATAGATCATTTAGGTGTGATAATTAGTGATAAAGTTATGACCAAATGAATGGGAGGAGCACTTACAGGTGAAAGTGGTTCTTGGCGGGAAGGGTAATATAGCCTGTGGGCTGAAGCAATGAAACTATCAATTTTACAACTGTAAAAGAGTTTTACGTAACCCTGTAGTAAGAAGGGTATGGAAGCGGTCATATTTATACCGTTTTAAACTGTGCAAATTGCCTGGCAGTCCTGCTGAGCTTTCTGTTTTCAAAAGGGCTCTGGAGTCTGTACAAAAATCATCTCACTCCAACTACTCAGTTTTTCAAACCGCTGACTCTGAATCCAGGTACCCCAAATTGCTACGACTCAGACTCTGACTTCTTAGTCTAATACTTACCAGGGCTGTAGAGTTGGTACAGAAATCATTCAACTCCGACTCCTTGAAACCGCCGACTCCAACTCCAGGTACCCAGAACTGCTCAGACTCCACAGCCCTGGTCTGAATCAGACTCCTGAAACAAGCATGTGACCAGTGTGCTCACAATTCAGTCAATTAACCTCATCCTCAATCTGTGTCTGTGGCTGAAAGCAATGGAGGCAGAGGATCAGTAGGACAGCCAGGCAATAGGCAACGTGGTGATGTATGGGGGGGGGGGGGAGGGTTGGGGTGGAGCCGACACTGCCATGGACCTACAGAGCATCTGTAATACACGCATACACTATCATCATTCGTGCATAGTGTGACCAAAGAGTAACTGGATATCAGTGGGTCCCCAAGCAAAGCTTAATTGAAAGGGATCCCGAAGTGAGAGGGATATGGAGGCTGATCCTCTGCCTCTAATACTTTTAGCCATAGACCCCTGAACAAGCATGCAGCAGATCAGGTGCTCTGACTTAAGTGTGACTGGATTAGCTGTATGCTTGTTTCAGGTGTGCGATTTAGACCTTACTGACCAGAAAGATCAACAGGGCTGCCAGGCAGCTGGTATTCAAAGGAATTCAATTCAAAGGAAATAAATATGGCAACTTTTATAGGTCTTATACCTTCATTTTAAAGCTGGGAGCCGTTAGAAATCACTGAGCATTTTTAGCTATCTCTGCAGCAAGAGTTAGATTGTAATGCTAGTGATTTCTACATCAATTATCCTTTTTTTTGGTGTGGACAAGGACGGGGGCAATTGAAAAGCGATTTTAAAGCAATCCTAAATGAAATCGCTGCTAAAAAGCTGTAGGACCCGTGATTGGGATTTGAGGGGATCGCAACCGCTCCCTTAACTGTCATTAACCTAGCGCTTTTGGATCAAAGGCAATCCCACAGAATGGCTGAATCACCTTGTGTGGGCACCAGCCTTAACTCTTAAAGAACAACTGAAGTGAGAGGTATGTGGAGGCTGCCATATTTATTTCCTTTCCAACAATACCAGTTGCCTGCATAGGTCAGCACAGGTTACCAGTTGCCTGTGCCGATCATCTGCCTGTAATATTTCTAACCATAGCCCCTGAACAAGCATGCAGCAGATCAGGCGTTCCTGACATTGTCAGATCTGACAGGATTAGCTGCATGCTTGTTTCTGGTGTGATTCAGACACTTCTGCAGCCAAATAGCTCAGCAGGGCTGCCAGGCAACTGGTATTGTTTAAAAGGAAATAAATATGGCAACCTCCATATACCTCTCACTTCAGGTTCCCTTTAAATGTGCCATACAGGCATCACAAATGAGGAGGCCTCAGTCTCCAGCCATATTTGGTGTCAATTTGTAATGAAATAGTGAGGTTAAGAAACATATAATGAACAGCCCCATACCGATGGTGAAGGTGTCCAGGCTGTCCAGTGACTCCTGGGAGGTATCAAAGCTGTCCAGTGTATCCAATCGGAGGCCGAAAGGAGGTCTCAGAGGTGCCAGTGCTGGTCGTGCCTGAGTGCCGAATGAAGCGGGGGGCAGAGGGGAGGAGCCTGGGCGGACCGCAGCTCCTAGTCCCGCCACCAGCTGGCTGCCGCTGGGAAATACTGGTATAAGCTGTGGCATGTGTTTGGAGGCCTGGAAACAAGCATAACACAACACATTATTACAGACATGTCAAGTGACAAACCATGGAAGGGGGAGTCATAATACAGGGTTCAAACAAAAAGTTTCAAATATTTTCTATAAGGCCCCATTCACTCTATTGTGTTGCATCACTCTCCCCTGCCGCTCTTAAAGAGGGACTCCAGTGAAAACAGTGTAATAAAAAAAGTGCTTAAGTTTTACAATTATGTATAAATTATTTAGTCAGTGTTTACCTATTGTGAAATCTTTTAAATCCCTGATTTACATTCTGACATTTATTACATGGTGATATTTTTACTGTGGGCAGGTGATGTAGCTGCTGCATGCTTTTTAGGCAGTTGGAAACAGCTATAAATAATGCAATGCAATGAGGTTCACAGACAGGAAACTTCCAAGAGTACCACGGTCCTCAGAGTTTCTTGTGGGAGGGGCTTCACCACAATATCAGCGATACAGCGCCCCCTGATGGTCTGTTTGTGAAAAGGAATAGATTTCTCATGTAAAATAGGGATATAAGCTACGGATTGGGATAAAACTAAACATTAGCTTACCTGGTAATTTTATTTTAGGTAACCCTCCAGGACAGGTATACATCGAGACTTGGCCCCTCCCAGGAAACAGGAAACATCCACAAGCCTCTCTATAAATAAAAAAAATCCGTCAGGTGATCGGCAGTATTATGCAAGAAAATAACCAAACAGGTCTAAACTACCTGACACCTAACTATTTATACCATGTAAATATATATATATATATATATATATACCAATGTTTAGAGTAAACATATTATACACAGTTATAATTATATGTTATATGGGCGGGTTACCCCACCTGTCCTGGAGGGTTACCTAAAATAAAATTACCAGGTAAGCTAATGTTTAGTTTTTTCCACTAACCCTCCAGGACAGGTATACATCGAGATGATGACCAAGAAACTAACCTTAGGGTGGGCTGACCGCCTGCAGGACCTTTCTACCGAAGTCCTGGTCCAATGACGATATATGATCCAATCTGTAGTGCCGCATGAACGTCCCCAAATTCTTCCACGTTGCTGCTTTACAGATTTCCACCGGGGAAGCACCAGCTCTGAAGGCCCAAGTTGTCGCTGTCCCCCTGGTAGAATGCGCTTTAAGATCTTTAGGAGGCGTGGCCTCCATAACCTTGTACGCTTCCAAAATACATAACTTTATCCAATTCGCTATTGTTCTCTTTGAAGCCCTCTGACCTATCAATTTCCCAGTAAAATTTACAAATAGAGCTTCCGTCTTCCTTATACTTTGAATTCTTTGTAGATAATTTAACAGCATTTGTCTTACGTCTAAATGATGTCGTTCTTCCTCCTTGTCATTTGACGGCATCGGGTAGAAGCTTGGTAACACAATCTCTTGAGAACGATAAAAAATGTCTCCTACCTTCGGAATAAACTCTGCGCTAGTTCTTAATACTACTCTGTCGTCATAAAAAATACAGTAAGGTTCTCTACAAGATAAAGCTTCCAACTCGCTTACTCTCCTTGCAGATGTAATTGCTACCAAAAAAATAGTTTTAAACGTTAATAACCGTAAATCCATATCAGGTGAAAACTGAAACGAAGGTTTGGTCAAGGCCTTTAATACCACTGATAAGTCCCATTTTGGAAATGGCTTAACCCGAATAGGTCTGTTCCTTTCTACTGACCTGATGAACCGAGCGATTAACGGATGCACCGCTAATTGCTTGTCCAAAAAAACTGAAAGTGCTGATATCTGGACCTTAATAGTACTTAAGGCCAATTTTTTATCTACGCCACTTTGTAAAAATTCAAGTACGGTAGCAATTTCATTTGCTTTAAACCCTGTCTGTTCTTTCCACAGATTAAAGGTTTTCCAATATTTCATGTATATTGCTCTTGTATTCTTCTTACGACTTTTAATCAGAGTGTCTATTACTTTATTTGATAGTCCATAACTCTTCAGAATTAATTCCTCAGTAGCCAAGCTGTTAATTTCCATTTGTTTAGTTGTGGAACAACTCGCCCCCGAATTGACACTAAATTGTCTAGAACCGGAAGTAGTACTGGTTCCGCTATTTTCAACTTGAGAAGCATGGGATACCATGATCTTCTCGGCCAATTTGGTGCAATCAAAATCAATGTTACTTTGGATATTGCTACCTTTTTCAGTACTAACGGTAGAAGATTCAGTGGTGGAAAGGCAAACGCCAGTTCGAAATCCCATGTCTGTGCCAAGGCATCTATCGCTGTTGGATTGTCTCTGGTATTCAGGGAATAGAACTGATGACATTTGGTATTGTCCCTGTTGGCAAACAAATCTATGCTTGGACTGCCCCAGATTGTTGTTATCCATCGATAAACCTCCTGGTTTAATTCCCATTCCATGTTCGACAACTGTTTGCGACTGAGCAGATCTGCTAGTGTATTCAATGATCCTTTCAGATGTATTGCTGTAAGTGACAAAAGATTTTGCTCTGCTAAGTCCAATATCTCTAGTGAAAGATTCATCAATTTCTGCGACTTTGTTCCACCTTGGCGATTTATGTACGCTACTACTGTGGAGTTGTCTGTTCTTACTTGCAGATGTTTTGCTGCCACTATATGCTGTGTTGCTATTAGAGCTAATTTCACGGCCATCAATTCTCTGTAGTTTGAAGACTGACCTTGCATATGACTTTGCCAGAGACCCTGCACTCTGAAGTCCTGAACATGAGCCCCCCAACCTGACATGCTTGCGTCTGTAGTTAAGATTATTTGAGTTGGAAAACTCCAAGACTTTCCCTGGGTAAGTGTGCAAGGATTCATCCACCACCGTAAGTCTTCCTTTACCGATTCCGGTATTAGTATTGAGAGATCCAAAGACTGGATTGACTTGTTCCAGTTCTTCAGGATCCATGCCTGTAATACTCGAACATGCTTCATTGCCCACTGGACTGCTGGAGCTGCTGAATTTAGCAGTCCCAGTAATCTCATGGCATCTCGGATTGATATACTTTCTAGTTGTCTGAAATTCTGGATTTGCTGTATTATTTTCAAAACTTTCAATTCTGGTAGAAACATCTTTTGGTGAATTGAGTCTATTAAAAATCCCAAAAACAGTATCTTCTGTGTGGGATCCATCTGTGATTTCTCCAGACTTATGATCCATCCCGCCTGCTGGAGAGTTTGCACCACAATCTCTCTTTGAGATAACAGTATTTGTTTTGATTCTGCAAATATCAACAGATCGTCCAGGTAAGGGACAATCATGATCCCTTTCCTGTGTAGATCTGCTACTATCTCGGCAATCACTTTGGTAAAAATCCTCGGAGCGGATTTTATGCCAAAAGGGAGGCAACGGAATTGATAATGGGTTATCCCTGAGGATTCCTTCACTGCGAACCTGAGAAATCTTTGAGATTTCTCCTCGATCGGGACATGCCAGTATGCGTCCTTGAGGTCTATGCTTAACATAAAACAATTGGCTGTCAGTAGGTTCCTGAGAGAAAAAATTGACTCCATCCTGAAACTCTGATGCTTTATGAATGGATTTAAAGGTTTGAGATTTAATATGAGACGGTAATTCCCCGACGGTTTTTTCACTAGGAAAATCCTTGAGTAAAAACCTCTCCCCTGCTCCCGGATTGGAACCAAAGTGACTACCTTCCTTAGAATCATATCTTGTAGAATAGAACTTATAGCCATCTGTTCTTCCACTGCCTGAAATCGTTTTGTCACTATAAATCTTGTCAGAGGTTTTTGATGGAACACAATGTGATACCCTGACTGTATTAGACTGAGGATAAACGGGCTGGTTGTAAACCTTTGCCACTGTGGGTAAAATAGGGCCAGCCTTCCCCCCACAGCCAGTTCGTTGTCACTGCTGTTTTTTTGTTGAAGGGTCTGAACTTCCAAACAAGGCGTTTGGTCTGTTCTGTTCCCTTGAAAAAGACCAGGACTTACGTTTGTTTTGTGGCCTGGGCTTATTGCCTTGACGGTTTTTCCGAAAAAACCTTTTCCCTGGTCTGAATTGGGTTTTCTTAGGAAATCCCTTCTTCTTATCTGAGGATCTTTCTAGTATTTCGTCTAGTTGATGCCCAAATAACAAATCCCCTGAAAAGGGAATGGTACATAATTTACTTTTAGATATGTTACTACCTTCCCAGGTTTTAATCCAGATATTCCGTCTGGCTACATTAGATAAAGCTGCAGCCCTAGCGGTTAAACGAATTGACTCCGTTGCTGCATCAATTATAAAGTTTATAGCTTTAAACATTACTGTGAAAGAATTAAGAATAGTTTCTTTACTAGATCCCATTTTAATATGATGCATTACCTGATGCATCCACATATCTAATGTACGACCTACGCAAGTGGTTGCGGCAGCTGGACGAAAATTCGCACAAATTGCCGACCACGTCTTTTTTAACGCGAATTCCGCTTTTTTATCTGACTGATCTTTTAGGAATCCTAGATCCTCAAAAGATAGTTCATTTTCCTTATGAACTTGTGAGAAGGCTGCATCCAATTTGGGACATTTATCCCATTGTTTGCAATCCTCCTCAGCAAAGGGAAATCTTCTTTTGAAACCCCTGGATAGAAAAACTTTTCTATCTGGGTTCTTCCATTGACTATCAATTAATTGTTTTGTAGATGGATGAACAGGAAAGACCATGGGCTTTAAACCTTCCATACCTGCGTATAAAGCATCGTGTGCAGACATGGACGCTGGGGAATCTTGTTTCAGACCTAATGAATCATAAATAGCTTTTAAAAGCTCATCCGTTTCATTAGCCGAGAATCTGAATTTTGACGGCTTATCCTGATCTTTTTCTGATACCTCATCCTCTGAATCACATTCAGAAATGTCCTCTGAATATTCTTCTGGTTCAGAATCAGATAGCACCGGGCGATCTGTTTTAGTTCTAGCCTTTTTATGACCAGACTCTGCCCCTGGTATCTGCCCCTCTACCGGTGTATCAATGGGAATGGCAGAGACTGCCCCCGGCTGTTCCACAGGCATAACTGGTGGTTGTAAGTTTATACTTGAGGCCGCTTGATCAATATTTATAGGTTAAAATATTGTTTGTGCCCCTGAGGTGGCTGGGAACATAGTTCCAGAACCACTCGGTACTTGTGTAATAACAATTGGAGGTTGATTAACCACAGTTTGAGCCGACATTGATTCCCTAAAAACTTTCATGGAATCAGACATTTCCTTGCGCACCATCCTAAGGAAATCTTTATAAGCTACTGCAGATTCTTCGTTCAATACTCTAGTTGCACATTGTTGACATAGTAATTTCTTCCAAGACACTGGCAGTTTTATATTGCAAGAGGGACAGCGTTTTTTAGGCCTAACAGGTTCTGATGCTTCTGTTGATGCTGGAGCTGAACCTGAGCCTGAAGCTGGAGTTGCCTGCAACAATACACAAAAACCCCAAAAAACCACTGTCACTAAACAACTCATCACCTGGGTTTTAGCAACAAAAAATATCAGCATACTAAGTGATACAATCTTTAACCATCAGATTATCACTAATACAAAGTTCCTCTAGCAGCAGTCAGCATTAAATATCTCTGCAGCATAGTAGCATAGGCATCACATAAACCACCGTTTGTTTGTGACCAATACCTTGCTGGAATCCCTTGATTCCTGTCTCAGATCCTCCTCAGGAGCCGCCTGACTCGCTCCGGATACTGGTGCTGACTGTGCCTCCATACTGCGTCCTGCACGAGTGCAGAGACGCGAGGAACGCCGCAGGTTCTTAATTCCGGCGGGCGGAAATGACGACACGCGGAAGTGCTCCGTCCGCCATCTTAGCGTCTGGCACGTTGCGCCCGCTTCAGCCTCCGCCTACTCCCGCAGCGTGCCTGTTCGTCAGTCCAGCCGGCGGCGCCTGCCATATCCAAGAACTCCATTTGCGGCCCTCTCTCCCCCGATAACACCACAATGCTCTTCAGAGAGGTAAGCGGACACCCCCCAACTTCACCACAGCTAGTTGTCCTCCAGGTTCCGCCACGCCAACAGCCCTTAGCCACCCAGGCTCTCCAGGACATGCAGCGCAGGTATAGAGAGACCTGTCCCTGGAACAGGAAACATCCATACTGCCGATCACCTGACGGATTTTTTTTATTTATAGAGAGGCTTGTGGATGTTTCCTGTTTCCTGGGAGGGGCCAAGTCTCGATGTATACCTGTCCTGGAGGGTTAGTGGAAAAAGTTCAATTCTTGGTCGGAGTTCCTCTTTAAGTCACAGTGGCATTTTACTCAATGAGACTGACCACAATACCCACAATGCTGTGCGACGGAAGTTCTTCTGGTGACAAAAACTCTGCAGTGCACTACCGAGCGGTGATGCTCGCAGCACGAATGCAATGGAGTCAGTGATGTTGCAGCGCACATGCGCATCCCAGCAAAGTCACAGGATGCACTTCCTGTCTATGACGTCTGACATCACTTGCGTGTACGTCCGTGGGGCGGGGTCATGGAGCTTTCCCTGCCTGCGCCATCTGCCACAGGGACAAATCTGCATATAATGGTGCAGTGCACTGTAGTGGGCGCTTCTGCTGCTCACAACTCGCACCATGTGTGAAAGTAGCCTCAGGCTTACAGCCCTAACTCATCCTTCCGGATTATTCCGCTGAACAGGGTCCTGTGGACAATATTTAAATTTGAGGCAGTCATGTGACCCAGGGATTCATTCACAAAACACTGGCAGAGCTGCCGGGAGAATAGGTGTGGCTTACGCAACATAGCATTTGACCCTCTTCACTCTGCCTCAGCTGCTAGGAGACTACCTGTGGCAAACACCATCTTATCTGCCTGTCTAATGCCTCCTTGTTGACATTACAAGAGCTTTTTCTAAGCGCTTTGTGATTTTAAAAGCTCTTGCTAATGTAATGCTAAAGGCAGCCATACACTGGTCGACCAGCAGATAGATCCCTCTGTGATCAAATCTGATCAAAGAGGGATCTATTGGCTGCCTACACTGCAAACAGATTTTGAATCGATTTCACTATAAAACCAATTCACAATCTGTGGAGCTGCCGCCTGCATACATTACCTGATCCGGCCGGCACGAGTCCCCCGGTCTCCGCTGTCTTCTCCGCTCTGGGCTGCAGCTTCACTATACTTCCTATCGGGGGAAGTTTAAACAGTAGTGGGCGCTCTACTGTTTAAACTTCCTGTCGGGACAGGAAGTAAGTGAAGCCTGCCGGAGCCCAGCAGAGAAGGAGTAGCGGTGACACTCGCCGGAACAGGTAATGTATTGCCGCTAGCATCGGTCGTTGGACATTCGAACGCTGCTATTGACGCACTCCCGACCCGCCGGCAATCGAGCAAAATCTTCCACACGGACGGACGGATTGACGGGAACAATCGATTATAGACAGAAATTGGTCATTCGGTCGGCGTTTGCGCATCGATTTCACAGCAGATTTGATCACAGTGATCAAATCTGTCTATCGGCGGGAAATCGTTTAAGTGTATGGGCACCTTAAGTGTGCGTTCACACTAGAGCGATGCGATTTTCTAATCTAAAAATTCTAGCGTTAAGAAAGCTCTTGCAGTGTGAGCCACCCCTAATGCTCAGAACGCACGCTAGACCGTCATCAATCGAAACTAATGAGGAACGATGTATCACCAGCGCATCATCAGGAAGGAAAAAAAAAATTAAAAAACAGGCAAAAAAATGTGGATAAACAATGATCACATAGACCAATCCTTCCCGGAAGATCCGTTCTGATAAAAATTAGAGAGAAACTTTTCCAATTTATTTATTTATTTTAAATAAATCACCCACGCCCCCCCCCACTCCTTTCCCCCCCGCTGTGCTGGGGGGGGGGGGGGGGGGGGGAGTGGGTAACGGTGGGGTCTCTACCCTCTCACACTAGAGCAAGGAGGTGACTCTGCATCAGCAGAGGGGCATCAGCTTGCACACTGTAGCTCCGCCCCCTTGCATGCGCACCAGCATAATTACATGCCGCAGCACGGTGTCGAAGGGGTTCAAAGTGTCAGACTTTGTCCAACACATAGCCTGACGCCGTGCCGGACTAATGATATAACGTGGCGCAGAGGGTGGGGCTGGCGGTGATCTTAGTCTGACACTTTGAACTAAAGGGGCTGATGCCACGGCCATGTTTTTCAGTGTCAGACTATAACAGACATTGGTGTTGAACTGGAAAGTGCCAGTTGCACTGTTGGACAGTCCGACACAGGATTGGAAAGGGGTAAGTTGGTTGACAAAGTGTATCGGATAATGATAAATTATAATTTCCTTCAAAATCCTTGTGTGTGGCCAGCTACGTATTTCTGGATCATCATTTTTGTGCTTCCGCCATCAATTCGATTGGTTGACCGTCGTCCTGCTGTCAAATTTAAAGAGAAGCTGTAACCAAGAATTGGACTTCATCCCAATCAGTAGCTGATACCCCCTTTCCCATGAGAAACCTTTTCCTTTTCACAAACGGATCATCACGGGGCTCTGTATGGCTGATATTGTGGTGAGACTGTGAAGGACTATGGTCCAAGCAGTTTCCTGTCTGTGAACCTCATTGCATTGTGGGAAATAGCTGTTTACAGCTGTTTCCAACTGCCAAAAAAGCAAGCAGCAGCTACTTCCGAAGACATCACCTGCCAGCAGTAAAAATGTCACCATGTGATAAATGTCAGAATGTAAATCAGGGAGAGGAAAGATTTTACAATGAGCAAACACTGACTAAATCATTTATACATCATTATTGTAAAAATAAAGCACTTTTTTTATTACATTATTTTCACTGGAGTTGCTCTTCCAAAAATATTTTATTTCAAATTTTCATTTTACAACATCAAATATGTAACTGTGACTCATACACAAAAGATTTCTTAAAAAGATAATAAGTTAGGAAGATATCAGTAGAGTCACATTCAATGTAAATACAAAAAGAAGTGGATTCTCCTATCCCTCCCTAACCCTATAACTTCCCAGCCTCCTCCCTCTAAACCCTCCTCTCTCTCGGTACCATTACACCAATGAGGGAAAATGTTTGATATATGGAACTGCAAATAGTAGGAAACCATCATTTCAACAATTATGCAAAAGTGTTGGAATATATTTTGGCCATGGAAGCCCCATATCTCCAACAAGGAGACGTTTATTTTCCTGGTGGATGCATATCAAAAGATCAAAGGACTCTCCTCAGATCTGTGCTCCTGATTGCCCAACGTGCCTCCAATTTGTTCCAGCAGATACCATTCGGTCTGTGTAAGGGCTCGTTTCCACTAGGGCTAATCCGCATGCGGGCACTGCATGCGGATTCGCATAGTTAATGTTAGTGGATGGGGCTGTTTCCACCTGTGCGGCGTGCGGGAGCGATTTGGCGGCGGGCCAAATCTGCACGGCGGGACCCGCAGAATTCGCCTGCGTCGGGAATCCGTGCGAATCGTCGCTAATGTATTTAATAGTAAAAACGCATGCGTTTGTTACATGCGTTTTTACCCGCGATTTCGCGTGCGATTTCGCACCCTTCTCAATGTTATTTTGCCCTGGGAGTGTCATGGTTAATTTCGCATGGCACCCTGCCATGCGAAATCGCACGCGAAATCGCAGGTAAAACGCATGCGGAAACGCACCCGCATGCGTTTTTACAAGCGTCGGAATGCCGGCGAAATCGCGTCGTACTAGTGGAAACGGGCCCTAAAGGATCCCATTGGAGTTCCTCTTCAAATGTGCCTTGATGGCATGTTACAAAGACATATTCTTGGTATGACAGAGCCTGTTTGAGCGACCCTAGGAGCAGGCTTAGGTTTCACAGCACCCTGACGAAACCAGATTTTGGTGCCTCCCATTTATCCTTTTTTCGCGCACACACAAACATGCACACACACACACAGGTCCACATGCAATTCCCCTTTTCTCCTGAGTTTTCTCCTAGGAGATAATTTTAACCTCCCCGGCGTTCTATTGAGATCGCCAGGGAGGCTGCGGGAGGGGTTTTTTTTAATTAAAAAAAAACTATTTCATGCAGCCAACTGAAAGTTGGCTGCATGAAAGCCCACTAGAGGGCACTCCGGAGGCGTTCTTCCGATCGCCTCCGGCGCCCAGAATAAACAAGGAAGGCCGCAATGAGCAGCCTTCCTTGTTTGGCTTTCCTCGTCGCCATGGCGACGAGCGGAGTGACGTCATGGACGTCAGCCGACGTCCTGACGTCAGCCGCCTCCGATCCAGCCCTTAGCGCTGGCCGGAACTGATTGGTCCGGCTGCGCAGGGCTCGGGCGGCTGGGGGGACACTTTTTCGCCGCTGCTCGCGGCGGATCGCCGCAGAGTGGCGGCGATCAGGCAGCACACGCGGCTGGCAAAGTGCCGGCTGCGTGTGCTGCTCTTTATTTGAAGAAAATCGGCCCAGCAGGGCCTGAGCGCAGCCATCGGCGGTGATGGACGAGCTGAGCTAGTCCATACCGCTCAGGAGGTTAAAGTGGACCCGAATTAAAAATACAAGATTTCAGAAATAAAATCTATTTTCTAAATTATAATAATAAATAGCATCCTTTTTTCAGCTGCATGATGACAAATATAAAATATTTTACATTTATTGGAGGAACAGGGGTTCCCCTTCCTTTCACATTGCTTCAATAAAGCAGTCCCCGTATTTTTAAGGTCAGATATACATATCTGACTGTGACTGTATATATGATGTGTACACAGGAATCTCTTATATATACTAAATAACATCTATGCTGTAAGAATAAAGCCTGATGTGTAGCTGTGTCACTAATAGAGATGGTCAACGAGATGGAAATAATTCTGCATTGATGCTGATTTATGCAAATGTATGCACTCCCTTTGCTCATGAAATCAAATAATTTGATACGTTGTTAAAATTTGGTTTGGTGACTACGAATTAAATGGTACCTGAGAAGGATGAAAAGAAAAGTTTTATACATACCTGGGGCTTCTTTCAGCAGGCTAATCAGTCCCTCGCTGTCCACCTCCACCACCTGGATCTTCTGCTATGAGTCCTGGTAATTCAGCCAGTCAGCGCTGTCCGGCCGCATGCCGCTCCCACAGCCAGGAACGTTCTGCACCTGCGCAATAGTGCTGCACAGGTGTAGTATGCTCCTGGCGGCGGAGTGTGTGCATGCGCACTACGCCAGACTGGCTCATGTACCTGGACTCATAGCAGAAGATCCAGGTGGCGGAGGACGACAGCGAGGGACTGATTAGCCTGAAGGGGGCTGAAGGAAGCCCCAGGTATGTATAAAACTTTATTTTCATCTGTCTCAGGTTTACTTTGTTACACAGTAGTACTATACTCTACATATGCACTCCCCACAGAGCTGCAGGGAATCCACTGAGAATGCTGTGCACATTGAACACAGAGGTGTTGTCTGTTTACAATCCCCTCATTCCCCTGCAGAGTACCTGCACATCACTCTTACATGTACCCACAGTTACATTGCCTAGGGCCTGATAGATGTTCTTTGTTCCGGCCTGTACCTTTTACAAGTACTCTTACCAAGGACTAGTTTTAGTCTATGACTAAAGGGAATAAATATGGCAGCCTCCATGTCCTCACGTCAGTTGTCTTTTTAAAATTCCTAAGCGTTGGCAGTTAAGAGACGAATTTCATGTTACATACTTTTTAGAGGAGTCGGAGTCGTGGAGTCGGAGTAATCCTAAACTGAGGAGTCGGAGTCGGTGGATTTTTGTACCGACTCCACAGCCCTGGGAGCTACTCGCAGCAGCCACAGACGGACTCTGAGCCCGCAGCCAGGTAGAAATGCAGCCAAGGCCAGTCCAGAGTAGATGAATGCACGTGCGCCCCCCTGGAAGCCGGCGCATTGAGCGACCGGTCTGGTCGCTCAGGTCAAAGGCCGGCCATGCCTAGGAGGACTGACGCTTAGGCCTGGGACCCACTATGGGCGCTTTGCGGCAATCACAAAGCATCTGCGGTTTGCCCAATAGTGGACGTGCCGCAATTTCAATGCAATTCCTGAAGTGATTTGGCTACTATAAGCCACTGATGCGATCGCTCCTGGATCACTCCCAAAACGCTGCAAGTTAGGGCCACTCCCACAGGGATCCACCGCTGTAGCTCTTTGCCGATCGTCGGTAAAAAGCGCATCTAGAGGGTCCCAGGCCTTTTTCTAGAAAAATGGCTTAAAAAGGTGGCCACAAACGATACAATAAATGATCTAACTTTATGGCAATTCAATAAATCTGATCGGATATCTCGGAGAAAAATAAAAAGAAAGCTTTTTTTTTTCCATTCGACTGAAAAATCCGATCGGATTTCCTGTTTTTTATCGATCTGGAATGCTGGAAATTTTTCTTAAATTTTTCTAAAGATTGTATGGTGTGTGTTAGATTGTCAATTTATTAATATACACACCCTAGCAATTTTCTCAGAGTTTCCAATCATTATCATAATTGGGGGAAAAATTTAACATAGGTGTGTGGTACATTGGTCAGATTTTTGCATTGTTACAGTCAGAAAAATTGATTGCAATTCTTTAATTGAACAGATATTTAAAAAATTGTATGGTGTGTGGCCACCTTTAAGAGGAACTTTAAGGACTGAACTTCATCCCAATCAGTAGCCGATACCCCCTTTCCCACCAGAAATCTTTACCTTTTCTTGAATAGGTCATCTTGGGGGTTTGTATGGCTGATATTGTGGTGAAATCCCTCCCACAGTGTGATGTCATGACCATGGCCCTGACAGTTTGCGGTCTGTGATCCTTGTTGCATTGTGGGAAATAACAGCTGTTTCCAACTGCCAAGCAACTTTATAGATATGTATATCTATTAACCTCCCTGGCGTTCTATTAAAATCGCCAGGGAGGCTGCGGGAGGGTTTTTTTTAAATAAAAAAAAAACTATTTCATGCAGCCAACTGAAAGTTGGCTGCATGAAAGCCCACTAGAGGGCGCTCCGGAAGCGTACTTTCGATCGCCTCCGGCAATCGAAAGTAACAAGATAGGCCGCAATGAGCGGCCTATCTTGTTTCGCTTGAGCGGAGTGACGTCATGGACGTCAGTCGACGTCCTGACGTCAGAGCCGCCCGATCCAGCCCCTAGCGCCGGCCGGAACTGTTTGTTCCGGCTGCACTGGGCTCGGGCGGCTGGGGGGACCCTCTTTCGCCGCTGCACGCGGCGGATCGCCGCGGAGCGGCAGCGATCGGGCAGCACACGCGGCTGGCAAAGTGCCGGCTGCGTGTGCTGCTTTTTTCAGATTGAAAATCGGCCCAGCAGGGCCTGAGCGGCGACCTCCGGCGGCATACCCCGAGCTCAGCTCGGGATTACCGCCAAGGGGGTTAAAAAAAAAAGCCTTTGAGCCCATCGCATTGTTACGGGGTGTGGATATAGACAGGCGCAGAGCTAGGGGGGGTCGGGGTAGGACAAGTGCCCCCGGGCGCTAGGTTCCCAAGGGCGCCCCCAGCTCAGCTGCAGTGTTTTTTTTTTTTATACATTTATTTTATTGATACGCGCTAGCAGCGCTCACCGCCAGCGGGCCGGAATCAGGATCTCCCCATCCCCAGTCAGCGAGTGACGTCGCATCAGCTGAGTAGCCAACATTAGCAATGTGTGCACTGTGCAGCGGCTGCAGCCTGCATGTGTAACCTTTCTGTGTGTCGCACATTACAGTACCCGGCATTCTGCAGCTTCCTGCACAGTTTACGTGGAGCCCGTCTCCTTCCTGTCCCAGTTACATTGCGGCAGATCTCACAGATTACAGCCTGCGCGCAGAGCAGCAATGAGGGGGAGATTGTGGCCAATAGCAGCACCACCAGCTTTACTCTACCCAATGCTCGTGCTGCTGTGGCCATGTAATCATAGAGGAGGGAGGGGCAATGTTTAAAAGAACTGCCGCTCAGTTGATATGGAGCTGCCAGCTACTGCTAAGTGAAGTGCGCCCCTGTGACACTGCTACTGACCCTGTGCTTCCTGGCCAACCTCCATGCTGCTAACCCCCCTGATGTCAGGAGGAGACCCTCAGCTTTGCTGCCGATGAGGAGACCACCAGCCATGCTGCTGATCTGTGATGTGCTGTCCCACCTCCGTGTTTCTGCAGGGCTGCTGCCTGTGACAGACGAGTGCCTGGCAATCAGGGTGGACAGAGGTGAGATCAGGCCCAGGGTGGAGGGAGAATGAATGGGAAGGGATCGCCTGTGTTAAATGATTAGCAGAGCGATTGCCCCCCCTCCCCTCCCTCCTCTAAAGTAAAATACAGGCATGGCTAGTGTACAGGGAAAGTGAAAGGTCATGTGCTGGCTCCCTGCTGGCAGAAGTCAAATGACTTACACCTCTTCTAATTTTTCTAACAGTCATAACAGTCAGCAAAAACTAGCTTGGAGGGAGAGAGAGAGAGAGAGAGAGAGAGAGAGAGAGAGTGTGTCGGTGCACCTCCAGTGTGCCTGTCCATGTACAGAGTGTTTGTGTGTGTCTGCATCTACAGAGTGTCTGTGTGTGTGTGTGTGTGTGTGTGTGTATATCTACAGTGTGTGTGTGTCTGCATCTACAGAGTGTCTGTGTGTGTGTGTGTGTGTGTGTGTGTGTATCTACAGTGTGTGTGTGTCTGCATCTACAGAGTGTCTGTGTGTGTGTGTGTGTGTGTGTGTATCTACAGTGTGTGTGTGTCTGCATCTACAGAGTGTCTGTGTGTGTGTGTGTGTGTGTGTATCTACAGTGTGTGTGTGTGTGTGCGTATCTACAGTGTGTGTGTGTGTGCGTATCTACAGTGTGTGTGTGTCTGTGCATATCTACAGAGTGTGTGTGTGTGTGTATATCTACAGTGTGTGTGTGTGTGTATATCTACAGAGTGCCTGTGTGTGTATATCTACAGAGTGCCTGTGTGTGTGTATATCTACAGAGTGTTTGTGTGTGTGTGTATCTACAGTGTTTGTGTGTGTGTGTGTGTGTGTGTGTGTGTGTGTATCTACAGTGTGTGTGTGTGTGTGTGTGTGTGTGTGTGTGTGTGTGTGTGTGTGTGTGTGTGTGTGTGTGTGTGTGTGTGTGTGTGTGTGTGTGTGTGTGTGTGTGTGTGTGTGTGTGTGTGTGTGTGTGTGTGTGTGTGTGTGTGTGTGTGTGTGTGTGTGCGCATCTACAGAGTGTCTCTGTGTGTCTGTGAATCTTCAGCTTGCCTGTGTGTGTCTGTGAATCTACAGCGTGTCTGTGTATGTGTGTGTATATAAAGTGTCTCATGTGAGTATCCATTGTAGGTGCCGCCGTTTACTTGACGTATATGCATTTGACGGGCAAATCTTTGCTAACGTAACCCTGTGCAGAGAATGAACAGCAATTTTACTGTTGCACTGACAAGGTAGTGCATGTTGCAATATTAGCAGGTTGCCTAGGTAATGCAACTTCTGTTAGGATAATGCGCATTACAATGCTTTCCACCTTGTCAGTATAATGGTAAAATTGCCATACGCTCTCAGTGCATGGTAACTTTACTAAAGTTTTATGCACATACTTCATTGGGGCTGTTGTACGGGGTGGCGCACAAAAAGCAGCCTTTCTGCATGCCAGGAGCATGCGTACACAGACAGATGGCCCATCACACTACATTTCCTGGTAATGGTTGGCTTCACTGGAGGATTTCATGTACATTTGGCAGGGCCCACTGTATTTCATGGCCACTTTTTACTGCAGTGCACTCCAAGTGCTGCATGTAAATTTAAAGAGACTCCGTAACAAAAATTGCATCCTGTTTTTTATCATCCTACAAGTTCCAAAAGCTATTCTAATGTGTTCTGGCTAACTGCAGCACTTTCTACTATGACAGTCTCTGTAATAAATCAATGTATCTTTCCCCTGTCAGACTTGTGGCCTGTGTCTGGAAAGCTGCCAAGTTCTTCAGTGTTGTGGTTCTGCTATGAACTCACCCTTTCTGGCCCCTCTATGCACACTGCCTGTGTGTTATTTAGATAAGGCCCGGTTCACATTAGCGGTTGTTTGCCAAACGGACCGGATGACCTGACCGGATCCGGACCGGATCCGGATCGGAACCGTACGGTTCTGATCCGGATCCGATCCGGATCCGGTCAGGTTGCATCAGGTGGTAATCAGGATGCGATCCGGATCCGTTTGGCAAAGTCACGTAAAAAAAAAAAAAAAATGTTGGGGTCTGGGAGGTCAGCAGAAGGGGGACCTGTGGAATCAGGCCCTCTGCTGTTTAGCACTCACCTCCACCTGCGACATGCTGCCAACATCTCCGTATCCGGATCCAGCTGTGCTGCTCCACTCCAAAATGCTTGCCCACGTGTCCCCAGCCAATATCGCCGCAACAATCCGCATAGGAAGTGGGGTAGAACATCCGGATTTCTCAGCCAGTGTGTTGTGCGGCCTCCGGTTCCCATTGGTTTGTATTGGCCGGATGGTGCAGTCCGGCTCCGCCCCGGATACGGCTGCCGGAGGGGCCGGATGAAAAAATAGCGCATGTTGGAACGGAGGCCGGAGTCCGGATCCGGCCCGGATCCGGTCCGGCTCCGGTTCTGCAGAACGGACCCATGTGAACGGACGCATAGGCTTTAATTGCTATGCCGTGCGTCCGTTCCGTCCGTTCTGCAGGCGGTGCGGCTCCGGCACGGCGATTCCGGAGGGCCACCGCAAGTGTGAACCGGGCCTAAGAGAGAAGAGAGAAGCTGCTCTAATCAGCTGGATAAATGGTCCTCTGAGCTGGCTGGGCTTTCACATACTGAGGAATTACAAACAAGGGCAAAGCTGTTTGCAGGAAGAAACAAGCAGCCTGAAACTTCAGTGCATGAGAGATGCAGGGGGAAAGAAACACACAAATGATCTCTTGAGATTCAAAAGGAATGCTGTATACAGCCTGCTTGTGTATGGATGTATTTTCTATGTGTGGACATACTGTACATCAACCTACTTCCTGTTTTGGTGGCCATTTTGTTTGTTTACAAACAAACTTTTTAAAACTGTTTTTAACCACTTTTAATGCGGCGAGGAGCGGCGAAATTGTGACAGAGGGTAATAGGAGATGTCCCCTAACGCACTGGTATGTTTACTTTTGAGCGATTTTAACAATACAGATTCTCTTTAAAGGACCACTATCGCGAAAAAAGTAGGCAGTTAAAAAATGTGACAGATGACAGGTTTTGGGCCAGTCCATCTCCTCATGGGGGATTCTCAGGGCTTTGTTTGTTTTCAACAGCATTTCCTGAACAGCAGTTTAACTGCCAAAATAGCAAGATACCAGCCGGCCTCCCTAATCACTTGCACACTATTATGTCAGTTAGATTTTGCACCTGTTGTTCAGGAAATGCTGTTGAAAACAAAGAAAGCCCTGAGAATCCCCCTTAAAAAGATGGACTGGCCCAAAATCTGTCATCTGTCACATTTTTTAACGGCCTACTTTTTTTTGCGATAGTGGTCCTTTAAGGCATGGTTGGGGGGGTGTGCTTTGATGTCCCGTTTCCTTATCCTAAGAGCACAATCTAATTTCTGCCAGTCTCATGGTGTAACGTCCTACCATATTATGTATTTATATAGCACTGACATCTTCTGCAGCACTTTACAGAGTACATAGTCATGTCACTGACTGTCCTCAGAGGAGCTCACAATCTAATCCTACCATAGTCATAGCCTAATGTCCTATCATATTATTATTATGTATTTATGTAACATTGACCTCTTTTGCAGCACTGTACAGAGTAAAATCTATTTCATGGCCACATTCATTTTTCGGTGCTGGGCTCAAAAACTGTCTCTGTCCCCGGGCGCTGAAAACTCTAGCTACGCCTCTGGATATAGAGAATGACAGTTGGTACTGTTTTTTTTTTCTCGTCTGCCAGCAGTAAAGATGATGACTTGCATGCCGATTGCGGATCAAACAATATGAACAAATGACAAGGTGAAAAGCAATAATTTCTTGATCTCTCATCTATTTTTAACTTCTCATTTTGCAATTAATTGATTTATCCCTCCCCCCACTACTACTTGTTGGTAAAATTCCTCTTCAAGTTCCTGGGCCTGTCTGACAGGAGCTCCGCCTCCCACAACACTTACAAACCCACACAGTTGGTCCATCTACTTACCATAGGCACTAATCTCACTCTCCTTTACCACGTACATTACCAATGTCTACCGTAATACTGCGTGGCATAACGTGCGCGGTGCTGTACTGGGCTTACCATCTCCTGCTCCAGGAATGAGTCCAACTCATCCCCAATAATATAACAGTCCACAAAATCATCCTCAGAGCGAGCAGCGTTGGCCAGAGAAGCAGTCACCGCTCCCGAGCTGCTTCTGGGCAAATCTAAAAGACAAGGAACATAATATTAAAAGGGAACCAGAGAGGAACGGGGGGTGAAAAAGGGCAAAGATTTTATACATACCTGGGGCTTCTTCCAGCCCCATAAGCCTGAATCGCTCCCACGCCGCCGCCCTCAGCTTCCTGGATCCGCCGGTACCGGGCCCGTCACTTCCGGCGGACGCGGCCAATTGTCCGCATCACAGGGGCTCCCTCCATACATGTACGCATGCGGCTGCGCAGTAGACAGCCGCATGCTTATCTGTATGGGGAGAGCACCCTGTGATGCGGAGAATTGGCCGCGTCCGCCGGCCGACTCGCCGACTCTCGGCAATGACGGGACCCGGTGGCGGCGGATCCAGGCAGCGGAGGACGGCGGCGTGGGAGCGATCCGTGCGTATGGGGCTGGAGGAAGCCCCAGGTATGTATATCTCATCCTCTCTGGTTCCCTTTAAGAGGAAATCAGACACACAATATTTACAGTAAAATTGTACACGTCACAATCCCTCCTCCAACTTCATAAAAGATATTCAAGGATAAGTGAAATCACAAAACAGAATTCAGTTACTTGTCTGAGCAGTTGTGCTGATTAAAGCTTAAAGAGAAACTCCGACCAAGAATTGAACGTTATCCCAGTCAGTAGCTGATACCCCCTTTTACACGAGAAATCTATTTCTTTTCACAAACAGACCATCAGGGGGAGCTGTATGACTGATATTGTGGTGAAACCCCTCCCACAGGAAACTGAGGACCGTGGTACTCCTGGCAGTTTCCTGTCTGTGAACCTTGCTGCATTGTGGGAAATAGCTGTTTATAGCTGTTTCCAACTGCCAAAAAAACATGCAGCAGCTACATCACCTGCCAGCAGTAAAAATGGCACCATGTAATAAATGTCAGAATGTAAATCAGGGATTTAAAAGATTTTACAATGGGCAAACACTAACTAAATCATTTATACATAATTATTGTAAAAATGAAGCACTTTTTTTTATTACATTATTTTCACTGGAGTTCCTCTTTAAAGGGAAGGTTCAGGGTGGCTCTTAAAAAAATAAAAATGCCCATCCACTTACCTGGGGCTTCCTCCAGCCGTGGGCAGCCAGGACGTGCCCTCGGCGCCGCTCCGCAGGCTCCCGGTCCCCTCCAGTGGCCGACCCGACCTGGCCAGGCCGGGCTCTTCTGCGTTTCAAAATGCGCCTCATGGGGGCGCGCTGACGTCATCGGACGTCCTCCGGGCTGTACTGCGCAGGCACGTCCTGGCTGCCCACGGCTGGAGGAAGCCCCAGGTAAGTGGATGGGCATTTTTATTTTTTTAAGAGCCACCCTGAACCTTCCCTTTAAAGCTCAAATTGTGGCATTTATTACTTCTACAAACCCCTCATAACTCAGTGGTTCCAAAAACAAAACCGCTAATGGGGGGCATATAACTTTCAATGATCTGATGGCTGTCCCTTTAAGGTAACTCACCTGTGTAAAGGTCATCCACAGTTCCCACAATACTGGAAGTCTGGGGGAAAAAAAAAAAAAAAAAAACAGAAAAATTTACTGAATGAATAATGGGGAGTTAAATGATAAATCCGCTTCAGTGGAAGTCATGCGACCACTTCCTTGCTTTTGCCCTGGCAACCCCAGGGTTACCCGAAGTGAAGTGGTTAAAGGATACCAGAAGTGACATGTGACATGATGAGATAGACTTGTCTGTTACTTCCATTTGGTTTTTTTTTAAACTGTTGCCCTTAAAGGATACTTGAAGTGACATGTGACATGAGATAGACAGACATGTGAATGTACAGTGCCTAGCACACAAATAACTGTGTTGTGTTCCTTTTTTTCCTTTCTCTGCCTGAAAGAGTTAAATCTCAGGTATGTTAGCGGCTGACTCAGTCCTGACTCAGACAGGAAGTGACTACAGTGTGACACTCACTGATAAGAAATTCCAACTATAAAACACTTTCCCAGCAGAAAATGGCTTCTGAGAGCAAGAAAGAGATAAAAATGGGAATTTCTTATCAGTGAGGGTCACACTGTAGTCACTTCCTGTCTGAGTCAGGACCGAGCCACTTACATACCTGATATTTAACTCTTTCAGGCAGAGAAAGAAAAAAAGAAACACAGCATAGTTATTTGTGTGCTTGGCACTGTACATACCCATGTCTATCTCATCATGTCACATGTCACTTCAAGTATCCTTTAATGGCAACATTTAAAAATTAAAAAGAAATGGAAGTAACAGACAAGTAGAATTGGCCCAATGAGTATACGTTTACTCTACAGAGGCAATTAAAGGACCACTCATGAAAAAAAATTGTAAAAATTTAAAATACATGAAAACAAATAAAAAGTATGCTTCTCCCCGAGTAAAATGCGCTATAAATCACTTTTCTCCTATGTTGCTGTCACTTACAGTAGGTAGAATTCTGACAGAACTGACAGGTTTTGGACTAGCCCATTTCCTCATGGAGGATTCTCAGTGTTTTCTTAATTTTCACAAGCACTTCGTGAATGGCAGTTGCTCAGTCCAACTACAAGAATACTGTGCAAACAGGTGGGGGCAGCCAGCATCTTTGTATAGCTCCTCTCTAGGGAGTGCTTTTGTAAAGAATAAATGAAATACTGAGAATCCTCCATGGAGAGCTGGATGGAGGATTCTCAGATTTCAGATTTCTACCACTTATTGTAAGGGACAGCAACCTAGGAGAAAAGTAATGTATGGCTCATTTTACTCTGGAAGAAACATACTTATTTGTATGTGTTCACATGTACATTTTACATTTTTTTGGGACAGTGGTCCTTTAAGTTTGGAGGATGCTAGATTAAATATACATTTTATTTTCTAGATAAAAATAAATAGCAAACCTTCCTGATCTGCATGAATTGTCCAATGTGCACCTTTGGGTTGCTACCCTGTATCTTCATCAAATTATTGACTCTGGTTCTAACGTTCCCTCAGTCCCGTTTCTAGGGGCGGGCCAGGCGGGCGACCGCCCTGAGCGCTGTGGGGGGGGAAATGGGCACAGGGATGGAGGGGGGAGTCGCGGCCACACAACTCAGCCACGTGGAGGAGAGCCAGACTTCTCCCTCCCTCACTCTCCCCCTCTTTGCAGAGTTAGCGCAGCGGGAAGCCTCATATGTGCAACTCACCTCCCTGCCCGTTCCAATCGCTGCTCACTTGCCGCTGATCTCCGTCTGCATAGCCGCGTACACACTCTCTACTTCCTGTTTAGCAGGAAGTATCAGCAGCTATGCAGACAGAGGAGATCAGCGGCAAGTGAGCGGCGATTGAACTCTAGCAACACCACTAGTGCGCTACTGGAGGATGGCCTGATTAATTTCAGATGGTGATTATCATCTGGACTACTACTCTCTCCTTCACTTATGTGGCAGGATAGCTTACTGCTTAAAGGACATCCGAGGTGAAAATAAACTGATGAGAAAAACAATTGCATCTATCCTCCTCCGAAAAATGACTTTTTTTTTTTTTTTTTAGATATCCCACAGTTTTATTTTATATTTAAATCTAGTTTTTAGGTTTGTTTTTTTTACTGTTTCATTGTCTCTGTTCAATGACACCTTCATTGAAGTATGCCAGAGCTCAAATCTATGAATTATTGAACCTTTTTGTCTCTTTCCTGCTTTCAGAAGTCATTTAATGACAGGAAAGTGTTTTGCGGCTGTAAACAGTGAGGGTTATACTGTAGTCTGACCCAGACAGAAACTGTCACTTGCATACCTCATGTTTAACTCTTTCAGAGGAAAAAAAAAAAAAAAAGGAACACAGCCTAGTTATTTGTGTGCCTGGCACTGTACATACACATGTCTATCTCATCATGTCACATGTCACCTCGGGTATCCTTTAACCACCCTGGCGTTCTGATTAAATCGCCAGGGTGGCTGCGGGAGGGTTTTTTTTTCAAATAAAAAAAAAACTATTTCATGCAGCCAACTGAAAGTTGGCTGCATGAAAGCCCACTAGAGGGCGCTCCGGAGGCGTTCTTCCGATCGCCTCCGGCGCCCAGAATAAACAAGGAAGGCCGCAATGAGCGGCCTTCCTTGTTTTGCTTAGATCGTCGCCATAGCGACGAGCGGAGTGACGTCATCGACGTCAGCCGACGTCCTGACGTCAGCCGCCTCCGATCCAGCCCTTAGCGCTGGCCGGAACTTTTTGTTCCGGCTACGCTGGGCTCAGGCGGCTGAGGGGGACCCTCTTTCGCCGCTGCTCGCGGCGAATCGCCGCAGAGCGGCGGCGATCAGGCAGCACACGCGGCTGGCAAAGTGCCGGCTGCGTGTGCTGCTTTTTATTTCACGAAAATCGGCCCAGCAGGGCCTGAGCGGCAGCCTCTGGCGGTGTTGGACGAGCTGAGCTCGTCCAGACCGCTCAGCAGGTTAAGGGCTCTGTCTTTGATATGTGAGACCAGGGTTCAAATCCTGGCCAGGGTCAGCACTTATTCATTAAGAAGTTCTTGGGCAAGACTCCCCAACACTGCAGGGTGGCCTCTTGAGCGCATCCCAGTGGCTGCAGCTTGAGCCCTGAGTCTGATAGGAGAAAAGCGCTATACAAACGTTAGGATTATTATTATATTACGTCTAAGGCTCCATGCACACTGCATGCGATTCCGATTTTTAATCGTTACTGCATGCGTTTTTTCCTCCGTTTTTCTGTTGATTGTATTCAGGAAAAATCGGATTTGCAAATCGGAATCGGAAAACAGATTTGCAGTGTGCAGGAAGCGTTATGGTTGTTTATGTTGGATGATCCAACACTAGTAATGATCATGTCCAGGAGAACTCATGGAGAATCATGTGATTTATTTGATCAGCTGATAGATTTGCAAAGCTCTGATTTGCAGTGAACACATCCTGCTTTACCACATGATCCTGACCAGCAAATCAGAGACTTACATATCTATCACCTGACCAAACCGATCACATGCTCCTCCATATTTATCACCTGACCAAACTGATCACATGCTTCTCCATATTTATCACCTGACCAAACTGATCACATGCTTCTCCACAAGTTCTCCTAGACATGGCCATCACTATTCAAAACTCCTACACTTCCATTTGGATGTTGGAATGTTACATTGATTGCTAAGAACGTCACCTTTCTTGTTTTGTTTTTTTTGTCTATCTGTAATGTAATTGGCCGCATGTAAGTATTCTGAATGTAGCGATCGCTTGTTATCATGCGATACTGATCCCCCGGGACAGATTGGTCTATGTGGATAATAATCGCTGTCTATTAGCATCAGTGAAACACTTTTGTTTAACAATTCTTGGCCGATCCGTTATTCCTCACTTGTTTCGGCAAATGGCAGTCAAACGTGTACAAAGCAGAAGAGTGACTGTAAACGTACTATTACCTTATTTGCAGACTTGGATACTCCATTGCTCAGAAGACCAAAAGAATCCAGTTCTACCTGCAGAGAGGACAACACAAAGTTAAGAAGTTCTAGATCAGGGGTAGGGAATCTATGGCTCGGGAGCCAGATGTGGCTCTTTTGATGGCTGCATCTGGCTCACATACAAATCAGTTGGGGGTTGATTCACTAAGCTACACTGCTCAAGCAGCACAAGTAACATTTTCGAAGTAGGACACGTTACTGCTGCAGCATGCACTACTAACTTACTTGCGCTTCCCCCAAAACTAACAGCCGCTCCAATTGTCCCACTCTGTACCCTGTCAGGTCCAGTGACTTTGCAGGATGAGATCCCAACACTTTGATTGGCCCAATAGGCTGCCTGTCACTTGACAGGCAGCCTTATTGGGCCAAAGTGCGGGGATCTCATCCTACAAAGTAAATCAACGCCCCCCCCCCCCCCCCCCCAGCTAGCTAATTGTACAAGCTGTTAGTCGGTATTTCTCCTGTCTGGCTCTCCGGGAAATTTCTGATGTTGCTGTAACCTAAGAGAAGCTGAAGACTGTTATAAACTGTTCTTATATCACCTTGCTTCGACACCACCGTCTCACAGACTGTGAGATCACTTGACTCTCCACACCGCAAACAGGATATAGACTTTCTCAGGCTTCTTCAATGTTTACGTTATTTATTCAGGAAACAGGAATACAGATAGATACATTCATCCTATCCTAGCCATGCCAATCTTCATGTTGCGTTACAAGCTCGTGATTAGACTCCCTGCTGAAGTCTATCAGGTACCTTCTTCCTAACTACGTTACACTAAACTACCTATGTACAGCATACATTATATCAGATTACAGAAAGGAAGAACATGCTTAGAAGTCCCAGTCAGCCTTGCGAGCTAGTGTGAAAGTAAAGAGCAGAAGTGAGCTCTCGTAGCTCCCTCAGCCTTTAATACCGACTAGGAAAGAGTTAAGTATGACATCATCTTCGCCAACCCCTAGACCAGATTATTGGTGGACCCACTCGTGGTGTCATCATACACACCTACTTGATTAATAATCAATGAGGCATTTGACCCATATGCAGGAACGTGGATGTTTAGTAAATATGGCCAATGTTTTCTGTTCCTGTGGTGTAGTGTTGAGGTCAGAGTAGTCCGATGGCCTTCTTTTAGGAACATGTTCTCAGTATCTGCGGGTATCTTCTGCTACACGCAGACCCTGAGATGCCTCTGCCTGCATCACAAAACCTCTATTTATTTTAAAGGCATACACTGCGGACAAGCCTTTTACATAAAACTCAGGCCAAGTAACTGAGGCCTACTTAAATTATAACAAAGACGTGTCTGACACTTCCGCTGCACGAAGCATCAGCTGTATACACATCTCCATGGCAACAGGGACGTGAGCCCTACTGTCCCAGTTTGAAACATTGTACGGGTCTCACGGAAATACATTTTAAAATACGTGGTGTTTATGGCTCTCTCAGCCAAAAAGGTTCCTGACCCCTCTTCTAGGTGATATATATTTATTATTTCTATACGTCATAAGTAAAACTCCAAATGAAAAAGTTAGTCTTACTGCCCTCCCTTAGCTGCCATATCCCCTGTTCACACAGATTACAGTCCAAGCATAGACGACGATTTACCATCAAAAAACAAAAGGAGTGTGAACCCCACCACTGAACTGATCGGCTTCTGAGATTCTGAGATCAGTACGGCACAAAATCAATCTCTTTCTCAATTGGAAGCAGATCAGACCTAATGGAAATTGTGGGACAACCGGAAACTTCTAGTCGATCAGACGGGAAAATTGCATGGAGTGTACCAGGCATTAGAAGCCAAAACAAGATCCTGGGTGACATGTAGTGATTAGCACATATTTCGTATAATCATTTCGCAATTACGATGCAAAATTTCGACCAAAAAAAAAAACTATAATTAATTTTGCATGTAAACGTCACCAGGAAACTTAATTTCGCACCGAATTTAACAGTTAATAGCAAAACTATCATCAACGATGCTAGGTATGTTAAGAGGAATAGTGGTAACAAGTACAAAAAACACATTTTTCAAAAAGACCGTGTAGTTTTAGTGAAACTATTTTAAAAATGCAAAAGGAAACATTTTTTTAAACTAATTTTTCTAAGCTTAAAAACCATTTTTCAATTTTCTCAAAAACAAGGGATTTTTTGTAAAAATTTTATAAAATAAAACTAAAATATAAAATTTTAAAATACCTAGCAATTTTGCCGACAATAGCATGTATGGGTAGCTTTGCTATTAACCTCCCTGGCGGTAGGATTTCTGCGGCTGCGCGGCCGTTGGAGGTTTTTTCACCTTTTTTTTAATTTTTTTTTTAGCATGTAGCTAGCCTAGCGCTAGCGACATGCTTCCTCCCTCCCTGCGGCGTCCCCCCGTAGCCTCAGATCGCCGCCGGCGCCGCTTGCCCATAAGGAAATCCCGTTCTGAACGGGATTTTCTTGAGGGCTTTCCCTGTCGCCATGGCGACGAACGGAGGAACGTCATCGAGGTCGTGACGTCACAGAGTCCCGATCCACCCCATAGCGCAGCCTGCCGGCGATTGGCCAGGCTGCCAAGGAGTATACAGGGGGGGGGAGCTGTATCGGGGCGGGTAGCGGCGCATCGGCGATCGCAACAAACACGCAGCTAGCAAAGTGCTAGCCGCGTGTTTGAAAAAAAAATTATGCAAATCGGCCCAGCAGGGCCTGAGCAATCCTCCGCGACGTCCAGCACGGGGTTACCGCTAAGGAAGTTAAGAGCTGAAGACGGCACATAACGCGAAAAGTACACAAAATTGCAAATGCATTACAGAAAATCAATTAAATTTCCAAATCGTAATGATGTATGTCTGTAATTGCACAAATGTATGCGAAATTTTGCATAATTGTAATCATCAGATTATAATCACTAGTGATGTGGCAGTACATACCTGCGGCCTCTTGTACGCTCTGCGCTCCTTCATCCCAAGTTTGCGAACCAGTTCCTGCGCCAGCTCCGTGACGCTCTCATCCTGGGGAAGCAAGAAGAACAGTACAGTATAGTGATGTCACAGCCACACAGAGTGTCAGAGGTCCCCACTGGGCGCAGCGTACCTGCACAAGGGTCAGTATCCTGTTACTGATGCAGCTATAGGCTTCCTGGTGCTTCCCGAGCTTGTCCAGAGTTTTGGCTTTGCGATACAGCGCTTTTGTGTTCTCTTTGTCTAGTTTCAGAGCTTCCTCGCTGTCTTCCAAAGACTTCTCGTACAGACCCTGGTGGGACAGATCATGGTTAGTAAGGATCTGCCAAACGTTTGACAGTATGGATAGTGTGTGACAGAGTCCTTCCGACGGCTCCCGGAGGCAGCAAATTTGAACCGGGGACAGCGCTGGAATGTGGACATTGAGAGAGGACCAGGAAAACTCCGACATCCAGAGTCTCACTCTCCATAGCTGAATATCTGACTCCCTTTATTTATTTATTTTTAATTTGCAACAAAATTACTTTAAAGCGGATCCGAGATGAAAAACCAACTATAACAAGTAACATATATATATGCTTGCTACTGCCAAGGCTCTCTGAAAAACTGTGGGCGGGTCTTGTTTAGTTTATAGGGAATTTGAGTATTAAAACCAGAAAGTATTTGGCTTGAGGAATGCCCTATAAACAGTAGGAAAGGAACACAATTATGCAATGAGTAAAAGTTCATCTCAGATCCACTTTAAAAGACCACTACCACGAATCATTTCATTTTTAATCATCCCACAGTAGATACATCAATTATACAGAAGCCTTACTGTCTTTTTCTGTTGTGGCCCTTTAATTATACATATCTCAATGTAACCTGTTTCCGTCAGTCCCTGAACTAACGCTGACGGACATTTGTATCTATAACTCCATAGCAGGGGGAGGCTTGTTAGGTATTGTAGTAAAAAAAAAAAAAAAAAAAAAAAAAAACGATGGCTTTGCCCTGCTCTCCCTAACTGTCATACAGACTCACGCGCTGTCCGTCTACCTTATGTAGTGCTGTTACATCCAGAAGACCCCCGCACTCCTGGCATCCTGCAGGCATTACGGGAGGCAGCTGTCAACGTGGATTCTGCTGCGCATTGAGCCGCTCTCCGCCTTCCTTCAATTCACCGCTTCTCTGCTGTAGAGTACTGCTGTACTGCTACCGCGGCTGCACATTGAGCTGATCAGAGGCGAATGAATAGAGAGGAGGCGTGGCTCAGTCTGCTATGTCATCAGAGGCAGAGCTACGGTGATTAAAGGCAGAGCGGCGCAATGCACAGCAGTACTACAGAGAAGCGGGGAATTGAAGGAAGGGGGAGAGCGGCTCATTGCGCAGCAGAATCCGCGCTGACTACCCTAATGCCTGCAGGATGCCAGGGGTGCGGGGGTCCCCTGGATGTAACGGCACTACATAAAGGTAGAGGGACAGAGCACGAGTCTGTATGGCACAGTTTTGACAGTTAGGGAGAGCAGGGCAAAACCATCAGTTTGTTTTTTTGACTACAATACCTAACAAGGGACTGACGGAAACGGGTTACATTGAGATATTTATAATTAAAGGGCCACAACATAAAATAAAAAATGACAGTAAGTCTTCTGTATAATTGATGTGTCCACAGTGGGATGATTAAAAATGAAATGATTTGCAATAGTTATCCTTTAAAGGATACCCGAGGTGACATGTGACATGATGAGATAAACATGGGTATGTACAGTGCCTAGCACACAAATAACTATGCTGTGTTCCTTTTTTTCCTTTCTCTGCCTGAAAGAGTTAAATATCAGGTATGTAAGTGGCTGACTCAGTCCTGACTCAGACAGGAAGTGACTACAGTGTGACCCTCACTGATAAGAAATGACAACTATAAAACACTTTGCTAGCAGAAAATGGCGTCAGAGAAGGAAAGAGATAAAAAGGGTCAATGGGTTGTAGATTTTAGCTCTGGAATACTTCAATGAATACACCATTGAGAAAAAACAATGAAACGGTAAAAACTTAAACGTAGATTTAAAATATAAAATACAACTATGGGATATCTAAAAAAAAAAAAAAAATACTTTTCTTTACATCCCACCCTCCCAAAAATACCCAAATAAAATTTTTAATTAAAGAAAAAAAAATACAATAAAAAAAAAAAAAAAATTACCTAAGGGTCTAAACTTTTTAAATATCCATGTAAAGATGAATTTTTTTTTTTAATTATAAGCTTGTAAATAGTGATGGACTTTTATCTATATATATATATATATATATATATATATATATATATATATATATATATATATATATATATATATATATATATATATATATATATATATATATATATATATATATATATATATATATATATATATATATATATATATATATATATATATATATATATATATATATATATATATATATATATATATATATATATATATATATAAAATCGGATGTATGTATGTATGTATGTATGTATGTATGTATGTATGTATGTATGTATGTATGTATGTATGTATGTATGTATGTATGTATGTATGTGTGTATGTGCCGCTATCACGCGAAAACGGCTTGACCGATTTGAACGAAACTTGGTACACTGATCCCTTACTACCTGGGATGATATGTTCTGGGGGTCTCGCGTCCCTCCTGCACAACTGGGCGGAGCTACAAACAGCAAATCAGATTTCATCCATTCAAGTCAATGGAAAAAATGTAAAAGGCTGCCATTCTCACAGTAATCAAGCCAGAGTCCCCACACTTGGCACAGTTGGTCACTTGGTGACCGAGGTTACAAATCCAGGAAAAGTGGGCGGGGCATAAAACAGCCAAATTTCAGCCGTTCATTTTAAATGGGAAAATGTAAACTGCAGCCATTCTTACACTGTTAATCGCAGGGTTCTCAAACTTGCCACAGTTGGTCACTGGGTGAATGAGATTAAGATTTTGGAAAGTGGGTGGAGCCTACAACAGCCAATCAAAATTCACCTATTGCGTTTAAAGGGGAATATTTAAACTGCTGCCATTCTTACACTGTTTATGGCAGAGGCTTCAAACTTGCTACAGTCGGTCATTGGGTGACTGGGGTCCAAATTCACTAAAGGGGCGGGGCCACAAACAGCCAATCAGATTTCTTTGCTGGATAAACTGCTTCCATTCACACATTTTTGATGCCAGGAACCTGAAAGCTCACACACTTGGTCACTGGGTGACTGTGTGTCAATGTTACAAAAAGTGGGCGGAGCCAAAACAACTTTTACTGGGAAAATATAAACTGCAGCCATTCTTACACTGTTAATGGCAGGGTTCTCAAACTTTGCCCAGATGGTCACTGGGTGAATGTGATTAAGATTTTGGAAAGTGGGTGGAGCTTACAACAGCCAATCAAAATTCAACTTTTGATTTTCAAAGGGAATATTTAAACTGCAACCATTCTTATACTGTTAATAGCAGATGCCTCAAACCTGGTACAGCTGATCACTGGGTGACTGGGGTTCAAATTCAGAAAGGGGCAGAGCCACAAACAGCCAATCAGATATACAAAGTATTGATACCAAGGACCCCAAAGCTGATAAACTTGGTAATTGAGTGACTATATGTCAAGGTTACAAAAAGTGGGTGGTGCCAGAAACTTAATTTTTTACATGGCAGGATTCCCAAACTTGATACAATTGGCCACTGGGTGCCTGGGATTATTATTCAGAAATGTGGGTGGAGCCTACAACAGCCAATCAAAATTCACCTATTGATTTTCATGGGGAATATTTACATTGCTATCATTCTTACACTGTTAATGGCAGAGGCCTCAAACCTGATACAGTCAGTCATTGGGTGACTGGAGACCAAATTCACTAAAGGCGGTGGAGCCACAAACAGCCAATAAGATTTGTTAGATTGATTTCAGCCATTCTGTTATTGGCAGGGTTCTCAAACTTGACACAGTTGGCCACTGGGTAACTAGGATTAATATTCAGGAAAGTGGGTGGAGTGTACAGCAGTCAATCAAAATTCATCTTTTGATTTTCAAGGGGAATATTTACATTGCTGCAATTCTTGCACTGTTAATGGCACAGATTATTATACAGAAAAGTGGGTGGAGCCTAAAAAAAGCCAATCAAAATTCACCTGTTGATATTCAAAGGGAAGATTAAAATTGCTGCCATTTTTGCACTGTTAATGGCACAAGCCTCAAACCTGATACAGTTGGTCATTGGGTCACTGGGGTTAAAATTCAGAAAAGGGGATAGACTAGAGCCACAGCCAATCAGATGTGTTTCATTTCACTGGGAAAATACAGATTATTGATGCCAAGGACCCAAAGCTCACAAACTTGGTCATTGCGTGACTGTGTGTCCAGGTTACAAAAAGTGGGCAGAGCCAAAAACAAATTTCACTGGGAAAATGTAAACTGCAGGCCTTCTTCACTGTTAATGGCAGGGATCTCAAACTTTGCCAAGATGGTCACTGGGTGACTGAGATTAATATTCAGGGAAGTGGGTGGAGCCTATAATAGCCAATCAAAATTCACCTGTTGATTTTCAAAGGGAATATTTAAATTGCTGCCATTTTTACACTGGTAATAGCAGATCAGAGCAGGTTCTAGGCTAAATTTCACCCAGGGTGAGGGTGTAAAAATCCCCCCCCTCCCCCCCCATGGAGCCCGGCATAGGTGCCCGCAGTACAGGTTGTACAGGTTAGCTACGTAGGTGCCTCCAGTATTGGGTAGCCTATATAGTTGCCCCCAGTGTAGGTTAGATAGGTAGGTGCCTGCTTTATAGGTTATCTACGTTGGTGTCTCCAGTATAGGGTAGCCCGTATAGTTGCCACCAGTGTGGGTTAGATAGGTAGGTACCCCCAGTATAGTTTAGATAGGTAGGTGCCCGCAGTATAAGTTAGATAGGTAGGTTCCCCCAGTATGGGTTAGATAGGTAGGTTCCCCCAGTATGGGTTCGATAGGTAGGTTCCCCCAGTATAGGTTAGATAGGTAGGTTCCCCCAGTATAGGTTAGATAGGTAGGTTCCCCCAGTATAGGTTATAGAGGTAGGTTCCGGCAGTATAGGATAGTTAGGTAGGTTCCCGCAGTATAGCTTGGCTAGGTAGGTTCTCGCAGTATAGGTTAATTAGGTAGGTTCCTGCAGTATAGGTTAGTTAGGTAGGTTCCCGCAGTATAGGTTAGTTAGTTAAGTTCCCGCAGTATAGGATAGTTAGGTAGGTTCCCACAGTATAGCTTGGCTAGGTAGGTTCCCGCAGTATAGGTTAGTTAGGTAGGTTCCCGCAGTATAGGTTAGTTAGGTAGGTTCCCGTAGTATTGGATAGTTAGGTAGGTTCCCACAGTATAGCTTGGCTAGGTAGGTTCCCGCAGTATAGCTTGGCTAGGTAGGTTCCCGCAGTATAGGTTAGTTAGGTTAGTTCCCGCAGTATAGGTTAGTTAGGTAGGTTCCCGCATTATAGGTTAGTTAGGTAGGTTCCCGCAGTATAGGTTAGGTAGGTAGGTTCACGCAGTATAGGTTAGGTAGGTAGGTTCCCGCAGTATAGGTTAGTTAGGTAGGTTACCGCAGTTTAGGTTAAATAGGTAGGTGCCCCGCAACATAGGTGTTAGGTAGGTTCCCGCAGGTATGGGCGGCATGAGTTGGGCGCAGGAGCGGGGGGAGCGGACATAATAGTAATAACTCACCTGCTTCCGCCGAACCCGCGCTGCTTCAATGTCCTTCCTTTCCCGGCATCTATCTCATTAGTAACAGCGCTTCCTGTGATGACATGCGGTATGTCATCACAGGGGGCGCTGTTACCAGGCGACGGACGCCGGGAGAGGAAAGATATTGAAACTGCAGGGGAACGGATGAAGAAGGTGAGTTATAACTATTATATCCGTTCCCCCGCTCTGGCGCCCCCCCCCCCTCCTGCCGCACAATAAAGCGCCCCGGCCGATTGCACGTATCACACGCCCATAGAAACGGGGCTGTAGCAGATGCCTCAAACCTGCTATAGTTGGTCATTGGGTGACTGGGGTTCAAATGTTGGAGAGGGGCGCAGCCACAAACAGCCAATCTGATTTGTTTAATTTCTATGGGAATATACAAATTATTGATGCCAAAGACCCCAAAGCTCACAAACTTGGTCATTGAGTGTTCGTGCATTAGGGTTAGAAAAAGTGGGCGGTCAAATACATACACGGGCGGGCAGTTCCAGGTCATTAGTGGGTGGAGACAAATACAAATTTCACTGGGAAAATGTATACTGCAGCCATTCTTACACTGTTAATGGCAGGGATCTCAAACTTTGCACAGTTGGTCACTGGGTGACTGGGATTAATATTCAGAAAAGTGGGTGGAGCCTACAAAAGTGAATCAAACTTCACCTATTGCTTCTCAAGGGGAATATTTAATTGCTGCCATTCTTGCACTGTTAATGGCACAGGCCTCAAACCTGCTACAGTTGTGTCATTGGGTGACTGGGGTTCAAATTCAAAAAAGGGGGTGGAGCCACAAACAGCCAATCAGATTTTTTTCATTTCAATGCAAATTATTGATTCCAAAGACCGCAAAGCTCACAAACTTGGTCATTGAGTGTTTGTGTGTTAGGGTTAGGAAAAGTGGGCGGAGCCAACAGTAGCCAAATACATACCCGGGCAACGCCGGTCAATCAGCTAGTTTCCAAATAAAATATTGTCGCCATACATTGTGATAGGGATATAATTTAAACGGTGTAATACCCGGGACTATTAGGAAAATACAATACGTGGGTTTTAATTATGGAGGCATGTATTATTTTAAAACTATAATGGCCAAAAAAACTGAGAAATAATGAATTTTTTCCTTTTTTTCTTATTCTACCTGTTAAAATACATTTACAGTAAAGTAGCTCTTAGCAAAATGTACCCCCCAAAGAAAGCCTAATTGGTGGCGGAAAAATCAAGACATAGATCAGTTCATTGTGGTAAGTAGTGATAAAGTTATAGGCTAATGAATGAGAGGTGAAAATTGCTCGTATGCATAAAGTGAAACACGACTGAGGGCTGAAGTGGTTAAAGCAGATCTGTAACCCTTTATATACAGATGTATAAACATATGTACGTCTGCAGTGGGACTCCCTAATATTATTGGTGTCAGTTTCACCGCTCCCCGCTGCTGTTTTCATGTTTTTATTTTCATTAATAAATTGGCTTTTTTTCCAGCATGGCCGCGACCCCCAGAACTACTTCCAAGCATCGCGGCCATATTGACAAAAAAGAGCAGATTTATAAATGATAAAAAAATGAAATTTGTGGTGGGGATTGGCGAAACCAGCACCAATAACATTAGGGGCCCCATTGCAGACATCCATATGTATTTTATTTATTATTTATTTATTGTATTTATAAAGCGCCAACATATTACGCAGCGCTGAACATTAATTTAGGTTGCAGACAATATTTAGGGGTGACATGCAGCAAAATGACAATACAGGAATACAAGAAAACCAGATCACACAGCACAGTATGAGTACCAGGCAATGCTTAGTCACTGGATGGAGCATGGAGATCACACAGCACAGTATGAGTACAAGGTAATGCTTAGTCACTGGATGGAGCATGGAGATCACACAGCACAGTATGAGTACAAGGTAATGCTTAGTCACTGGTGGGAAGCATGGAGATCACACAGCACAGTATGAGTACAAGGTAATGCTTAGTCACTTGAGGGGAGCATGGAGATCACACAGCACAGTATGAGTACAAGGTAATGCTTAGTCACTAGATGGAGCATGGAAATCACACAGCACAGTATGAGTACAAGGTAATGCTTAGTCACTGGATGGAGCATGGAGATCACACAGCATAGTATGAGTGCCAGGTAATGCTTAGTCACTGGATGGGAGCATGGAGATCACACAGCACAGTATGAGTACAAGGTAATGCTTAGTCACTGGATGGAGCATGGAGATCACACAGCATAGTATGAGTACAAGGTAATGCTTAGTCACTGGATGGAGCATGGAGATCACACAGCACAGTATGAGTACCAGGTAATGCTTAGTCACTGGATGGAGCATGGAGATCACACAGCACAGTATGAGTACCAGGTAATGCTTAGTCACTGGATGGGAGCATGGAGATCACACAGCACAGTATGAGTACAAGGTAATGCTTAGTCACTGGATGGAGCATAGAGATCACACAGCACAGTATGAGTACAAGGTAATGCTTAGTCACTGGATGGAGCATGGAGATCACACAGCACAGTATGAGTACAAGGTAATGCTTAGTCACTGGATGGAGCATGGAGATCACACAGCACAGTATGAGTACCAGGTAATGCTTAGTCACTGGATGGGAGCATGGAGATCACACAGCACAGTATGAGTACAAGGTAATGCTTAGTCACTGGATGGAGCATGGAGATCACACAGCATAGTATGAGTGCCAGGTAATGCTTAGTCACTGGATGGGAGCATGGAGATCACACAGCACAGTATGAGTACAAGGTAATGCTTAGTCACTGGAGGGGAGCATGGAGATCACACAGCACAGTATGAGTACAAGGTAATGCTTAGTCACTGGAGGGGAGCATGGAGATCACACAGCACAGTATGAGTACAAGGTAATGCTTAGTCACTGGAGGGGAGCATGGAGATCACACAGCACAGTATGAGTACAAGGTAATGCTTAGTCACTGGAGGGGAGCATGGAGATCACACAGCACAGTATGAGTACAGGGTAATGCTTAGTCACTGGAGGGGAGCATGGAGATCACACAGCACAGTATGAGTACAAGGTAATGCTTAGTCACTGGAGGGGAGCATGGAGATCACACAGCACAGTATGAGTACAGGGTAATGCTTAGTCACTGGAGGGGAGCATGGAGATCACACAGCACAGTATGAGTACAGGGTAATGCTTAGTCACTGGAGGGGAGCATGGAGATCACACAGCACAGTATGAGTACAGGGTAATGCTTAGTCACTGGAGGGGAGCATGGAGATCACACAGCACAGTATGAGTACAAGGTAATGCTTAGTCACTGGAGGGGAGCATGGAGATCACACAGCACAGTATGAGTACAGGGTAATGCTTAGTCACTGGAGGGGAGCATGGAGATCACACAGCACAGTATGAGTACAAGGTAATGCTTAGTCACTGGATGGAGCATGGAGATCACACCGCACAGTATGAGTACAAGGTAATGCTTAGTCACTGGATAGAGCATGGAGATCACACAGCACAGTATGAGTACAAGGTAATGCTTAGTCACTGGAGGGGAGCATGGAGATCACACAGCACAGTATGAGTACAAGGTAATGCTTAGTCACTGGAGGGGAGCATGGAGATCACACAGCACAGTATGAGTACAGGGTAATGCTTAGTCACTGGAGGGGAGCATGGAGATCACACAGCACAGTATTAGTACAAGGTAATGCTTAGTCAGTCACTGGATGGAGCATGGAGATTAGGCAAGTTAGGTTCACTCAGATGCATAGCATGGGTGCACAGTAATGGAGGTGCATGATCAGGTAGGACACAAAAGGAGGAGGACCCTGCCCAAAGGCTTACAATCTAGAGGGAGAGGTAAGGACACGAACGGTAGGGGACCAGAGTTCAGCTGTAGGTTTAGAGCACTTGTGAGGGGTAGTAGGCCAGAGTGAAAAGGTGAGTTTTGAGGGCTTTCTTGAAGATGTTGAAGGAGGGGGCTGCCCTAATGGGTAGAGGTAGGGAGTTCCATAGTGTTGGAGCAGCTCTTGAGAAGTCCTGGAGGCATGCATGGGACTGGGTGATGCGGGGGGCGGTTAGGCGAAGTTCATTGGAGGAGCGGAGTGAGCGGCTTGGTGTGTATCTCTGAGTAAGATCAGAAATGTAGGTTGGACAGGTTTTGTGGACAGATTTGTAGGTCAGACACAGTATCTTGAATCTGATTCTGGACTGGATAGGAAGCCAGTGGAGGGATTCTAGGAGGGGATCTGCCGTGGTGGAGCGATGGGAGCAGTGGATAATTCTGGCTGCCGCATTCATGATGGACTGCAGTGGGGCTGTTCGGGTCATAGGGAGACCAGACAGCAGGGCATTGCAGTAGTCAAGGCGGGAAATTATGAGGGCATGGATGAGGAGTTTGGTGGTGGCAGAGGTCAGGAAAGGGCGAATCTTACAGATGTTACGAAGGTGGAAGTTGCAGGACTTTGTGAGGTTTTGGATGTGGGAAGTAAAGGAGAGTGCGGAGTCCAGGGTGACACCCAGACAGCGGGCTTGAGAGGTAGGGCGAATGGTAGTGTGGTTAACAGTGACATGCACATCAGGGAGGTTCGTGGATGGCCGGGGTGGGAAGATCATAAATTCCGTTTTGTCTAGATTTAGTTTCAGGAACCTAGCGGACATCCAGGAGGAGATGGCTGATAGGCAAGAGGAGACCTTGTCCATGGTCGTGGTGGACAGGTCAGGGGGTGTGGAGGTAGATCTGGGTGTCATCTGCATACAGATGATAGTTAAAACCCATGGAGGAGATAACCTTGCCAATGGAGGATGTGTATAGGGTGAACAGTAGGGGGCCAAGGACCGAACCTTGGGGGACTCCCACCGAGAGGTGGTTGGGGGTGGACAAGGACTCATTGAAGGCGGAAGTAGTGGTATGGGAAGTCTGCAGTAGGTGGTTGACTTCCTCGGTGGTAGTAGTAGGAGTGAAGGATGTGAGGGGAGGATAGGGTGGAGGAGGAGCTGGTTGGGAGGGGGTGGGAGGTGAAGATTGGAGATTGGATATTTCCTGGCGGATGGAGACAATTTTGTTGGTGAAGTGGGTGGCTAAATCTGTGGCAGAGAGGGAGGAAACGGAGGGTGGGGGGGTGGGCTTAAGCAGGGAGTTGAAGGTGGCAAAAAGACGCCGGGAGTTGGAAGCTTGTGCTCCGATGAGCTTGGTAAAGTATTCTTGCTTCGCATGAGCAAGGGCAGTGTGGAACTGCAGCAGGTTGGTCTTGTACTGTAGGAAATCCTGGTTATGTCTAGTTTTTCTCCATTTCCGATTCAGTGGTGCGTGTTTTCCTCTGGAGGATGCGAGTATGGGTAGTGCGCCAGGGCTGGGGGTTAGGGGGTCGGTTGCAGTGAAATATTGGTGGAGCAGCTTTGTCTAGGGCTGATGAGAGAGTTTGGTGATACTGAGCTGCAGCAAGATTTGGACAGGTTAGGGTGGGGAGAGTGGAGGAGAGGGCATGGAGGGGGTCAGCAAGGACGCTAGGGTTGAGCTTGCGTAGGTCTCGCTGCCATCGACCAGGTGGGTGGGTGGCTAATTTGGAGGTGCCTTCCGTGAGGAGGTTGAAGGTGAGAAGGTGATGGTCTGAGGGTGGAAAAGGTGCGATGTCAAGGTCTGCAATGGTGGTGGATTTAGTGAATATAAGGTCGAGAGTGTGACCTGCAGTGTGAGTGGGGGTGTTGGCGTGTTGTACTAGTCCAAGTGAGTTGGCAATGGTGAGTAGCCGGGTCACAGCGGAGCTCTGGGCTTCATCGATGGGAATATTGAAATCCCCAAGGATGATGGTGGGGAGGTCAGAGGAGAGGATGTGAGGGAGCCAGGAGGCAAGGTCATCGAGAAATTGGGGGCTGGAGCCCGGAGGGCGGTATAAGACTGCAACAATGGCAGGGAGGGGGTGGTAGAGGCGGATGGTGTGGGCCTCGAATGATGTGAATTGTAGGGAGGTAGGTGGGGTGAGGACACGGAAGGTGCAGGATGGGGAGAGGAGCAGACCCACCCCTCCCCCAGTCCTGTTGTCTGGTCTGGGGGTGTGACTGAGGTGAAGCCCCCCGTAGGAGAGGGCAGCCTCTGCGGCAGAGTCAGAGGGGGTGAGCCATGTCTCAGTGAGTGCGAGGATGGTGAGGGATTTGGAGAGGAAGAGGTTGTGGACCTCTGTAAGTTTGTTGCGGACGGATCTGGCATTCCAGAGACCGCAGGGTAGGGGGAGCATGTGTTTGTGGGTGGGATGGATGGAAATAAGGTTGGAGCGAGGATGGGTGTTTAAGTTATTTGTGGACAGAGCGCTGTGAAGTGTATGAAGCAGGTCAGCAGGGGATGCTTGTCTGGCAGCAAGCTGTGGCCCAGGATTGGGTGATATATCACCAGCTGCAAGTAAGAGTAGGAGGGAGAGAGTAAGCAAATGTGAATGGGATTTAAATGTTTGTGAGGTTTTTGAGCTGCTGGAGGGAGAGAGAGATTTCAGGAGAGCTAACAGTTCATGAGAAGCTGAGTAAGGTGAGGAAAGCAGAGCAGGTGAAATGAATATGGAGTGTGGTACACTGGGAGGATGCATATTGCAATGCAACTTGTAGATGTTTGCAGACAGGCAGAACATAAGAAAAAGTGCAGTAAACATGGTAATGGTCTCTGATTATTACCAGGAAATTTCCAACCACTAAACAGTTTATATGAGTATGCAGTTAGTGCAAGCAAACCTGTGTAAATAAAGAAGCAGAGAGTCTACTTGGCTGTGCAGCATATGTCCAGCAGTGGCATTTTTAGCAATAGCATTGGAGGCTGTTGTGGATGCAGAGTAGTTGTTTCCAGCAGAGTCCTGTGGCTGTTGAATCCTGTTTGAATTCCTGGGTGAATTCTTGGTAAATTCTTGGTAAGTTGTAAAGCACTTTGTAATAAATGGCACTTCGGAATTAAATGGCACAAGTGACCTAGGCCACGAGTGACCAAGCTCCAGCGCTTAAATAGGTATGGTAGCTGCCATGGCTGAATTGGAAGACTGACTGTATTGCGGCACACATCTCGCCTCGCTCTCTCCACATTGAGCCGGGAGAGCCACACAGGCGAGGCCACAGAGGGGTGGGGTTATGTGAAAGAGGGCGGGGATGGGCGGTAATAGAGTAGAGAAGGGCGGCAACAGGTCAGTCAAGGAGGGAAGAGTTTTACCTCTGCCTGAATTAATTTCTCCGACTTTAAAGTCAAAGTTATTACAGGCGGCATACGGGGACCGGTGGTGACTGCAGGAGGACACTAACCCAGGTCCCAGCATACAGGTATGGTGGCCTTCAAGGTACATACTGCTGCAGTCAGTGCAGATGGCACATTTTGGGATAAAGATCTACATTAAACTCTGTCCCAACAAAGGATTAAGTATTGGGGCAGCAGCTTGATTCGGAAAAGTTATATGAGCCCCCCCCCCCCCCCACACACACACACACACACACACTTTGCGGCGCCCTCACTCACCAGGGAGTAATAGCAGCAGGATCGGTTCACGTACAGATGGCACAGAAGTTCTTCGCAAAGCACAAGTCCTTCACATGACGCATAATCAGATACATTCAAGGCTTCCATATACTGTCCCAGTGCCAGCTTTGCTTTCTTTTCCCGGTAGAGGTCATTTCCTTCCTTATATAAATTCTCCACCAACTCTTGAAGGAAATGCTGTTTGGAGAAACGAAAGGTTTTAAGTCAGAAAACGCAGCAGATTTACCATTTTTCAGATGGTTTCCTAGAGGAAAATGTCCCATAGACTCGCTAAAAATCAACTTTTTTCAATAGCACGCCTTTTGACCTCAGTCAGCAGAAGTCGTTGTACTGTATATTCTTGGAATGCTTTGATCTCTCTCTACTAGCAGAAAATATAGAAACTGAAAGCAGAAGTCCTCGGACATTGTCTCACACTGCCCCCTAGTGACCACCCCCCAAAAACACGTATATCCACAACACAACATGTTTCACCCAAGAAGGGCTTTGTCAGGAGTAGACATATACAGGGAGTAAAAAAAACATAACCCCAACAAACAAAAAAAATGTCAGCAAATCAATATCAATAGTCAGAGCAGATGTGCCATTTCAGCACACCTCAAATTCTCTAAAATAGGCACATTGGATCATCTCAGAAGGAATTGTCAGAGTGTCTCTCATTGAGTGGTACAACGCTCATGTCTGTGTTCGCATTCGGAACATGGTTCCGAATTCACCTGAAAAACAAACACTTCAGCACTGAACAACAAGGGTCGAGGGCAGCTCACCTACTTGCACTGCCTGACGTGTTTTACGTGACTCAGATGCATTCTCCTTCCAAAGCTGAAAGAAGGAAATATCATTGACACGAAACACGCTGTGAAGCGCAAGTAAGTGAACTGACCCCTGACCCCATCTGCTGGTTCAGTGCTGAAGTGTTGGTGTTTAGTTGTATTCGGAACGACGTATTGAATTCTGACACCAATACTATACAATGCAGTGTTCTCCCCAGGCTCTCTTAGCTGGGTGCTCCACCCGGCCAATTTTGGTGGCCACCCGGCTGTCATCAGCTCACCTCCTCATCTGCTGTACACAGAACTGCATTCTCCTGCTGTGCCCCACCCAGCTACTTTTTCATGCCACCCAGCTGGAGAAAATTCTGGGGCAGAACACTGCAATGCTAAGTATCTCCACCCCCAAGCTCTACACTACAAAGGGGGGAAACAGGAAGTGGAAGGAAGGAGAGGACTGGCTCGTTGCTAGTGGGCAGTTAGTGAGAACTATGGATCACCCCTCAAAAACACCCATATACACAACCCAACATGTTTCACCTGAGAAGGGCTTCGTCAGTGGAAAACCTAATATGTACAGTGCAGGGTGTACATACAAAAATCCTAACCCCCCACCAAACAAATGATGGGTCCTGGCTAGCAACAGATATTCTGATCTTCCTTATGGTGCCCATTAACGATACAATCTCACAGACGATCAATCGTCCAATTCAATGGTTACGGACAATTGGAAACGATGGGTTAACGGGCAAAAAAAATGCTAACCAATTTGACTAGATTGAACCCCCCCCCCCCCTCCCCCCCCCCAAAAAAAACATAAATCCCATCAGTCACTGAGATCATGCAAATTTTGAACTGAGCTAGCCAAAATCATTAGGGAGAACATCTGATTGGCCCAATTCCAATCTACATTCATTTGAATGCAAGCTGTAAAAAAATCCTATCCTATAAATAACCATCTTTGATCCCAAATATAGTGCGCTGAATTGTTAGCAATTTTTTTAAATGGTTCCTTTTACCTTGTAGGCATCCTGACCCCCATTGAAAGGTATCGTGGACCTGTTAAAAAAGGGGGGAAAAAACACAATTGTAAACCAAGAGAGAGACAGAAACCCGTACGACACACATGCTGAAATTCCAAGAAGGACTCACTGAATGAACTGCAAGCCCTTTTCGATATCTTCTTTGCGTTTTCGTCTCTCCATAGAGGCACCTGGAAAGCAAGCCAACGAGAAGAGTCACTAAACCGACACCCGGAGGACAACAACTTATCTGCTCATAGCTGGCGCATACTTCAGTGTCATTCTTTAAAGAGAAACGCCAAGAATTGAACTATATCCCAATCAGTAGCTGATGCCCTTTTTCACATGAGAAATCTATTCCTTTTCACAGACAGACCATCAGGGGGCGCTGTATGACTGATATTGTGGTGAAACCCCTCCCATAAGAAACTTGAGTACGTACTCCTGGCAGTTTCCTGTCTCTGAACATTGCTGCATTGTGGGAAATAGCCAAAAAAGCATGCAGCAGCTACATCACCTGCCAGCAGTAAAAATGTCACCATGTGATAAATGTCAGAATGTAAATCAGGGATTTAAAATATTTTACAATGGGCAAACACTGACTAAATCATTTATACATAATTATTGTAAAAATGAAGCACTACATTATTTTTACTGGAGTTCCTCTTTAACCACTTTACCCCCGCCCGTACGTATTTCTCCGTCCCTTTTTCCATCCTTTAACCCCCAGGGACGGAGAAATCTGTACTTTCCGCGTTCCCGACGCTGTCCGCGCTCCCGCTCGTAAACACGCCGCCCTCCGCTAGTAAACACGCCGCCGCCCGCTCGCCCGGAGATCAATGAACGGGAAAATCCATTCCCGTTCGTTGATCTAAGCCCAGCAATGATCCGCTGCTCTCCGATGGGCAGCGCGATCATTGTGAAAAATAACAAACACTCACAGCCTCCTTATACTTCCTGCAAGCGTCCGGAAGGTCTCAATACACAAAAAGTTACTGTTGCCATCTTGTGGCCAAATAGTAAAACTACACCCTAAGCATTTTTCACATAGAAATAAATGAGGGTTACACAAAAAATTAACTCATTACCTCCCACACTTCCCATTTTTTTTTTTTTTTTTTTTTTTGTAATTAAAAAAAAAATTTCAAAAATTTACAATTAAAAAAAAAATACATAAATAGTTACCTTAGGGACTGAACTTTTTAAATATTTATGTCAAGAGGGTATAACACTTACTTTATAAACTATGGGCTTGTAATTAGGGATGGACGCAAAACTGAAAAAAAAAATATGCACATTTCCAAATAAAATATTGGCGGCAAACATTGTGATAGGGACATAATTTAAACGGTTTTATAACCGGGACAAAAGGGCAAATACATTTCATGGGTTTTAATTACAGTAGCATGCATTATTTAAAAACTATAATGGCCGAAAACTGAAAAATATTTTTTTTCCCCACATTTTTCCTATTTTCCCATTAAAACACATTTAGAAAAAAATAATTCTTGGCATAATGTCCCACCTAAAGAAAGCCTAATTGGTGGCGGATAAAACAAGATATAGTTCATTTCATTGCGATAAGTAATGATAAAGTTATAGACGAATGAATGGAAGGAGCGCTGAAAGGTGAAAATTGCTCTGGTGCTCAGGGGGTAAAACCCCTCAGTGGTGAAGTGGTTAAAGTCATTGGGAATCGGGATTAAAAAAAAAAAAAAAAGCCAGAAACTTACTACAGGAGAGGGAGGGGTCTGGGTACTAATAAGCCTTCCCTCCCCTCTCCCGGTGCCCATTCCAGCTCAGGATCTCCCATAGCAACAGTCGACCAATGCAGCCAAATGCTGCTATCTCCGCCGCCGAAGGAAGGCTTCGGGAAGTCTTCGTGAGCCCGAGTCCTCCTGAAGATGGGCCGCTACATGCTGCGCACGAGCGAGTGCCCGTCTTCGGGATGACTCGGCTCCCAAAGACTTCTGAAGTCCCCCGCGGCGGGGGAGTCAAACAGGGGAGCCAGCGAAGGAACGAGAGCACCGGCAGAGGAGAGAGAAGGCTCATTAGGACACATAGCTTTCCCTCTCCTTAGGTAAGCATCTTTTTTTTTTTGTTTCTTTTTAAATATTGAGCCCAATGACTTTTAAGGGAGTTTAAAGTGAATACTTAAAAGTGTATCCGAGATAAACTCATTGCATAAATGTATTCCTTTCATATAGTTTATAGGGCATTCCTCAAGCCAAATACTTTTTTAGTTTTGTTTTAATACTCTAATTCCCTATAAACTAAACAAGCCTTGCCCACAGCTTCAGAGAGCCTTGGCATTTTCAGACTCATGTAGCAAGGGTTTATGGGAGCTCAGTCTGGGCAGGAGGAGATTACTAGCTAGAGATTTCAGAGGCACAGGGGAGGAGGGGAGGCTGAGATGCCATCAGCTTGCCTGTGTGTAATGAGACAAACAGAACATGGCTGCCCTCATTGTATCACAGGAATCAAAAATCATAAACTTTTGAAGCTGTTTGCAGCTAGATTTGCTGTGTAAACTATCTAAACTTTAGATAAGATATCTAGCCCCCTGCAGCTGTCCGGTGCCCTCGCTGTCTCCCTCCGATCCTCCCAGCCCCGCCAGCAGCCACTTCCTGTTTCGGTGACAGGAGCTGACAGGCTGGGGACGCGAGTGATTCTTCGCGTTCCCAGACACATTAGCACCCTCTATGCTGCTATATGGTATATGATATATGCTATAGCAGCATAGATGGCGCTATTGTGGCCAGGAACGCGAAGAATCACTCGCGTCCCCAGCCTGTCAGCGAAACAGGAAGTGGCTGCCGGCGGGGCCAGGAGGATCGGAGGGAGACGGCGAGGGCACCGGACAGCTGCAGCGGACTATTGGAAGCCCCAGGTAAGTAAAACTCATTTTTTTTGTTTGACTTAACCACCCTGGCGTTCTGATTAAATCGCCAGGGTGGCTGCGGGAGGGTTTTTTTTAAATAAAAAAAAAAACTATTTCATGCAGCCAACTGAAAGTTGGCTGCATGAAAGCCCACTAGAGGGCGCTCCGGAGGCGTTCTTCCGATCGCCTCCGGCGGCCAGAAGTAACACGGAAGGCCGCAATAAGCGGCCTTCCGTGTTTCGCTTACCACGTCGCCATGGCGACGAGCGGAGTGACGTCATGGACGTCAGCCGCCTCCGATCCAGCCCTTAGCGCTGGCCGGAACTGTTTGTTCCGGCTACGCTGGGCTCGGGCGGCTGGGGGGACCCTCTTTCGCCGCTGCACGCGGCGGATCGCCGCGCTGCAGCGGCGATCAGGCAGCACACGCGGCTGGCAAAGTGCCGGCTGCGTGTGCTGCTTTTTATTTCATTAAAATCGGCCCAGCAGGGCCTGAGCGGCAGCCTCTGGCGGTAATGGACGAGCTGAGCTCGTCCATACCGCTCAGCAGGTTAAGTTTCTCTTTAAAGTGAACTTGAACTGACAAAAAAAAAAAAAAAGTTTCACTTACCTGGGGCTTCTACCATCCCCCTGCAGCCACCCTGTACTTGCGTTGGCACTAAGTGTTCCTCCAGGCCCCCGAAGCGACCCTTTTCCGGCCAGCCAACTAGCGAGTCGACGGGCCACTGCACATGCGTGGCCTCGATCCCGCTTCCGTTACCTGGAGTGTTCTGCACATGCGCAGTAGAGATTTTTCACACTGTGCATGCGATCAGGAGGAGCGCAAACTGGGGCCGTACATCAAATCCAGACTAGGGAAATGCAGGGGACCTGAGGCTCGTTCAGTGACGGTGCGAGCACAGGGAGGCTGCAGAGGGCTGGTAGAAGCCCCAGGTAAGGGAAACTTTTTTTTTTTTGTGTCAGTTTAGATTCACTTTAAAGAGGAGCTGTCAGCCATATTATCTCAGAAAAAAAAAAACCACATACATAAGTGGATAAATACTAACTCTACATACCGTATGTATTGCACTGTCCACGTTTTGATTTTAGTGATTTTTCTACAGTAAAAAAAAAAGGAAAATCCTTCTTAGCATTTCCCATTTTAAGTGTGGCTATTTTGAAGCCAATCCTGATGTCATTTCCTCCCTTACTCTCCTATGCCTGATTGTGTATGCATTGCCTGCCCTCCACTATAGAAAGTGCAATGTCTCAGCATGAGAAATATTGGCCAATCAGAGAGGAACAGAGGTGTGGGAGGGGAAAACAGGAGGGAAAGAGCCTTCAGCCAATCATGTTGGAATACGCTGGATTTGTTGCGTATTCATCAAAAACGCATATAATGAAGGTCAATGGAAATGCAATGGTATGCATTTTACATGCGTTTGTTGAAAAAAAAAATGTTTTCTGATGCATTTTCGCTTCCTCTTGTCTTCCTAGTGATTTGCATAAAACTCAAAAGAAAAAAACGCATACAAAGATAAGAGATAACACACCGAAAACGCACACAACATAAAAAAAATAAAAAAAAATAAAAAAAAAGGTCGTGACATAAATCGCAGCCTTTTATTTTATGTTATATGTGCACCCAGCCTAAATGATTTTTGTGCCAACCAATACTCCCATTAGTGGCCTATCGCAGAACTTTTCATGGACTGGTCCCGGAACGGGACCTCATTGCATGAGAAACAAAGACTACTATTGCTAGAAAAATAGGACACTTGTAATTTCTCACCTTCCCATGCGTCTTCATATGGTCCCTCAAGGAGCGGCACGGCTGGGGGCTGCACTTCGTTAGGAGACCCATCACTCCCGAGGTAGCTTGACTCAGCAATCCTATCAGAATGTTCATCACTGAGATTAGTTTGGTGGAGTCCTTGTTTCTTAACCGTCAATGGCGGCTGCGCTGCAGACACGGGGACATTTTCCATCGAAAGAAACTCTCTGGTAGGGGTCACAAGCTTCGTACCTGAAGACTGGACCTCTGCTAACTGAAGTGGTTTGACCTGTGAAGATTGTGCCTTTGAAGGTGGAGTTGGCTTATCTGCTGGAAGAGAATCCTTGACAGGTAGTGCAAGCTTGGTCACGGGTGGCTGTTTATCTACTGGCGTATGCGGCTTCACTTTGGTCCGTTTCCCCTTTCCTGGTGGTGGCACCTTTTGTGATGGAGGTGGATCCTTTACAGATGTTGTCCGTATTGTCTCTGGAGGTCGCTGCTCTACTGCCGTTGGTGGCTTCACTTTTGACAAGTTGTTTTTATCAGGTGAAGCAACCTTTTCTGGTGGAGGCAGATTCTTTCCGGGCAGCTCAACACTTGATGCAGGAGGTGGTTTCTCTCCTGGTGTAGGTGGCTTACCTTGTGACAATTTCCCCTTTGCCTTTTCTGGTGGAGGCAGATTCTTTCCGGGCGGCTCAACACTTGATGCAGGAGGTGGTTTCTCTCCTGGTGTAGGTGGCTTACCTTGTGACAATTTCCCCTTTGCCTTTTCTGGTGGAGGCAGGTCCTTTTTAGGCAGCACAACACTTGATGAAGGAGGTGGTTTCTCAACTGGTGTAGGTGGCTTACCTTGTGACAATTCCCCTTTTGCCTTTTCTGGTGGAGGCAGGTTCTTTCGGGGCGGCTCAACACTGGATGAAGGAGGTGGTTTCTCAACTGGTGGATGCAGCTTCCCTTGCGACAATTCCCCTTTTGCCTCTTCTGGTGGATTCAGATTCTTTACAGATGGCATGGACATTTCTTCTGGAGGTTGTTTCTTGCCTGGCTTCACCTGTGTGTGTTTACCCTTTGTGGTTGTAGGCATCCCTTCTGACGGAAGGGAAGCTTCCATAGATATCGTTTGTGTTGATGCAGGTTTCTGCTCTACTGGTGTACGAGGCTTCCCTTGAGACATCTGGCTCTTTGCAGGTTTGGGGCACAAGCAGTGTTTTGATGGGGGCAAATCCTTCACTGGTGGTTCCGGTGCTGTCGCTTGAGGTTGCGGCTCTTCTCTTTTCGGTGGCTTCCGTTGGGATGGCTGGCCATTTGAAGGAGGAGTCTTTGCTTCTGGTTTAATCAGGTACTTCTCAACTTCTTTAATCGGTATCCAACCCTGATGTTTATTCATCAATTTAAAAAACTCTTCCATTGGAAACACCCCCATTTCAAGAGATATAGGCTCCTCCTTCGGAGGTAGCAAACCTGCGTGCTTCTGCAAGGCCTTTCCCTGCGAAGACCCTTTTACAGATGCAGGAACCTCTGTTTGAGGAAAACATATAGCTGGCAAACCATGCCCCCCTGTATACAGCGGGCAACATTCTTCTGGAGAAGAAGCCTCTCCAGCTGACAACTCTTTGGTCCGTTTGGGAAAATCCTTTAATGGCAGAACGGTACCTTCAGGAGGGAGTGCATTAGAACTTTGAAACTGGTTCTTTAAAGCTGGTAACACTATAGCATCTGGAGGAAGGTCATCTAACTCTACAAGAGTCGCCCCATCTGTTAAATCATCTGAAAACAAATTATATTTGTCTTCTTCCGATAAGTTTGTCAGGAGGAAGAACCCGCATGGACAACCAGTAAAAGGAATAGCTTGTGGACCTCCAGTGGTGTCAACTTTCTCGTCAAACTGTACAATCACACAATCACTAGTAACCCCACCAGTGTGCACCTGTCTGTCCAAAACTTCCGGCCTCCCCCGATTTATTGTTTTAGCCACAACTCCGCAGACGACGAAGTCAGGTATGCCTCGAGGCAATAAGGTTAAGAAGACCGTCCTTTCAGGATCTCCACCAACCTCCAAGCACCATCTATAGGCAAAATGTTCAATACCCGTCTCAATCAGATCTCTCACATAGGGAGTAATGTCCTTTTTCACGGGTGGATAATTCACCTTTTGGTCGGAAGCCCTTTTCTTCTTTGCAGCTTTCTTAGTGGACATTTCCGAAGATATATGAAAACTGATCCTTTGGTGTGACGCAGCAGAGTTCTACCCCTCACAGCTTACAATCGCCAAGCTTTTTATGCGTAGGATGAACGCAGGATTTCCGTGTCCTGCAGCGAGAATTGAAAGCCCATTCCAGTCAAGGCACAAATATTTTGCCAGATTTGATCCCAATCTCTGTGGCAGAGTTTGCCATGGCCTGCAAAGAACCTTCCTTGATCAGCTGATCTTATATCAAAAATTGCACACACTTAAGGCCCACCCAAACCCCAGAATTGAACAAGGCAAGAAATCCTAGCGAATAGGCTGAGGACAGGTGTTGGAAGCATGTAGTAACAAGAGAACAGGTTTTATAGCCAAGGGGCATGAAAGGCCGTTCAAACGTTTTCGTTTCTCTCCTCTCTGAATTTAATATATGTTGTTAGAAGATCAGGCACTGGACACTTGCTGTGCCCCAGACTGTCATTGCCACAGGCTCAAATCCATCCCAGAAAACGTGGTCTTTCTCCTTTCCTGCGCCACACAGAGGATCGCCACCGTGAACTTCAAATCTACCCCCAAATTCCCTGTGCGTTACATCCTGTACCGGACAACCACTTCCCCAGGTTCCAAACTTCCCAGACAGTCCTGTCCGTGCCCCGCCTCCTTGATGATGTGAACAGCAGGATGATCGAATCCAAGCAGCAGCCGCAACCACACTGCTGACAACGACTTAACAGTCCATTATAAGCTCAAGTTTTCAGGATGGATTTTTAGCTGCAGGAGCCTCCTTTAAGAAAAACAAAAATCTGAGCACTGTGATAACAAAGGTAAAAATTAAATCTCTCCCTGTATGCAAGTCATACAATGTGCTCAGTAGAAATAAAAAAAAATCCTTGATAACAGGCTAGTAATGGTTCCTGAGCAGCATGTGTTTTCAGTATAGATGAAGGCAGCATCGGCTTGGAATTTCAGATCTTCCCGGCAGCCCCGAATCCCATATGCGGGAGACTAAGCAGGATACACACGCGCAGAGCGGAAATTCCACCCCCCTTCACACCAGGAAGCCGCCGCTAGAGAACGAAACTGCTCCCGGTCACGCGCGGCGCTCCGACGCCATTTTGTTGTAGACCAATTCCTCACTGCAGCGCCAGACGCTCCCGGCCACAGAGCAACAGTCCAGCGGACCAATCCGCGCACGCCCCGCGCACCTCCCTTCCCTTAACTCCGCCTACTGACCCCTGAGTCATACTAAATTATAATAAGTATAGTAATAATACAAAAAATAATTATAACAATATATATATATATATATATAAATATATGTATTCAGAAATAAGATTAAAAAAAAATTATATGAAGGTTAAAAATAAAATAAGGAGGGACTGTCCCTCTTTGGGAGCCCTGCCCCTCTGTCCCTCTTTCTTTCTCATTTGTCCCTCTTTCAGGACTTATGTACAGATCTATGTAAACATACCTCCCAACTTTTTGAGATGAGAGAGTGACACTTAAAGAGACACTGAAGCGAGAATAAATCTCGCTTCAGTGCTTATATTCAGCAGGGGCATGTGTGCCCCTGCTAAAACGCCGCTATCCCGCGGCAAAACCAACGACCAACTTGGTCGTAGATTTTGCTGCTCCTGAGGCAGGGCTAATGGCTGCAGCCCTGCCTCTCAGCGCCGTCTATCAGCGGCGCATCGCCGCCTCTCCCCCGCCCCTCTCAGCGAAGGAAGACTGAGAGGGGCGGGGGAGAGGCGGAGATATGCACTGACAGACGCGCGTGAGGCAGGGCTGCGGCGGTTAGCCCTGCCTCTATGCGGAAGAGATCCCCCACTGCACGGAGGGGATTTGTGAGGTAAGGGACCCCCGTTTAGCAGCGCGATAGCGGCGGTTTAGCAGGGGCACGCATGCCCCTGCTATCTATGAGGTCTGAAGCGAGATTCATTCTCGCTTCAGACTCAAGCGAGATTCATTCTCGCTTCAGACTCTCTTTAAGCCACACTCCTGATCCCCTCTCCCCCCCCCCCCCCCCCGGTCACACCCCTAGTCACGCATATCATAAAGACTTCATAAGAAAAATATGGTTAATAATTCAAACCACACTGGTCCTTTCTATCCTGGTTCATTTTCCTTCATATTAACATTTTAAAATTAGTAATATATCAATTTAAAGAATGGGAATAAACTTTAGAGTCAGACACATTTTTTAGTAGAGAAATATATATTTACATAGAAAGAGGGACAAAGTCCTGAAAGAGGGACAAATGAGGAGGAAAGAGGGACAGAGCTCCCAAAGAGGGACTGACCCTCTAAAAGAGGGACAGTTGGGAGCTATGTGTAAATATATGTAATTTTTTTTAAGCACTCTAAACTTTGATCCCATCCTTTAAATGACCCAGAGATGAAGAAAACAAGATTTGATACTTACCCGTGGCTTCCTACAGCCCCCTAAACACGTCTAACAAGTCCCACGCCATCCTCCCGTGGTCTGCTGTTCAGCCATGATCAGCCCCAGTAATTCCTTAGCCGGGTCCAGTCTGGGTCTTCTGCGCATGCACAGACCTCCAGCGCATGCGCAGAAGACCCAGACTGGACGCGTCTGAGCCTATTACCGGGGCTGATCGCAGCTGAACGGCAGACAGCGGGTTTATGAGGCTGGAGGAAGCCCCGGGTAATTAGTATCAAATCCTTTTGTTTTTTGTTTTATCTCTGGGTCACTTTAAATTGAGATATTTCTTACTTACAAATGTTATTACAAAATAAAACTAATGACGATAGAAAATAGAAGTGTGGTTGGAATGTTAAAATGACATCTTTTGCTTAGGAATTCTCCATGATCTGTCTGACTAGGGGTGTGATAAGGCGCAGGTCATAAAGTGTCCCTTTTTTCTAACTCAAAAAGTTATGAAGTATGCATCTATATACCGCCCCAACACATAGCCTTACACATCATCTATACCCTAGGTTCTCAACGTGTGGTACGCGTACCCCAGGGGGTACTTCTGATGGTACCAGGGGGTACTTCTGATGGTACCAGGGGGTACTCGGGCTTGATATACTTAACCAAGAATAACAAATTTTAAATTTTAGAAAATGATAAATCTTATTCAAAAGACCAAATTAGTGTTTTTAGCTCATTAAAAGCAATAGTAAATGCTTGGAAATTGTTTAGAACCAATTATCATGTACTACAACTAAATATATATTTGTCAAGGGGTACTTGTGATAATGTTTACTATGCTAGGGGGTACTTGGTGAGTACAGGGTTTTAAAAGGGGTACATACCAATTAAATGTTGAGAAACACTGATCTATACCACCCGACACATAGCCTTACACGGCATCTATACCACCCGACACATAGCCTTACACGGCATCTATACCGCCCTGACACATAGCCATACACGGCATCTATATCGCCCCAACACACAGCATTACACGGCATCTATACCGCCCCAACACACAGCATTACACGGCATCTATACTGCCCTGACACACAGCATTACACAACATCTATACTGCCCTGACACACAGCATTACACAACATCTATACTGCCCTGACACACAGCATTACACAACATCTATACCGCCCTGACACACAGCATTACACTGCATCTATACCGCCCTGACACACAGCATTACACTGCATCTATACTGCCCTGACACACAGCATTACACTGCATCTATACTGCCCTGACACACAGCATTACACTGCATCTATACTGCCCTGACACACAGCATTACACTGCATCTATACCGCCCTGACACACAGCATTACACTGCATCTATACTGCCCTGACACACAGCATTACACAACATCTATACTGCCCTGACACACAGCATTACACAACATCTATACTGCCCGACACACAGCATTACACAACATCTATACTGCCCTGACACACAGCATTACACAACATCTATACTGCCCCGACACACAGCATTACACTGCATCTATACTGCCCTGACACACAGCATTACACTGCATCTATACTGCCCTGACACACAGCATTACACTGCATCTATACTGCCCTGACACACAGCATTACACTGCATCTATACTGCCCTGACACACAGCATTACACTGCATCTATACTGCCCTGACACATAGCCTTACACTGCATCTATACTGCCCTGACACACAGCATTACACTGCATCTATACTGCCCTGACACATAGCCTTACACTGCATCTATACTGCCCTGACACACAGCATTACACAACATCTATACTGCCCTGACACACAGAATTACACAACATATATACTGCCCTGACACACAGAATTACACAACATCTATACTGCCCTGACACACAGCATTACACTGCATCTATACCGCCCTGACACATAGCATTACACGGCATCTATACTGCCTTGACACATAGCATTACACAGCATCTATACTGCCCTGACACACAGCATTACACAACATCTATACTGCCCTGACACATAGCCTTACACGGCATCTATACCACCCTGACACATAGCATTACACCACATCTATACTGCCCCAACACACAGCATTACACGGCATCTATACCGCCCTGACACATAGCCTTACACCACATCTATACCACCCTGACACACAGCATTACACTGCATCTATACTGCCCTGACACACAGCATTACACTGCATCTATACCGCCCTGACACATAGCCTTATGCCCTGTTCAGTCTATGTGCGTTCCTAGCCGTTTTTACAGAACGCATACGCGAAGATTTTACGCATAGAAACGGCTACTAATGTTTTCTAATGGCCTCGTTCACATGTATGCGTATGAGACGCATACGTTTCTCATCCGCACTGCTGCACGCAGTTCTGTGCACAGAAACGGACGCAATGAAAGTCTATGGACGCATAGCAAAAACGCGTACTATTGCGTTTTAGCGTACGTATCCCTCTGCGGTTCCCATAATTTTTTTTTCTCCCAGGCCATGTGTGTATGCAAAACGCAATAGAAAACGCATTCGAACGCAAGAAAAAGGCATGCGTTTTTCAACTTGTGTTTCTTTGAATTTATATGCGTTCTACAAACGCTGGCAGTCTGAACAGGGCCTTACACAGCATCTATACCGCCCTGACACATAGCCTTGCAGACCATGACAACACACTTTTGAGCATGCCCACCACACTATGCTTATTACAACAGTTACACATTCAATTTTGATTGGGCAATCGAACCAGCAGAGCAGATCCAGGCTTTCATATGGGACTGTACACACCAATATATCCCGACTGTTGCCTCCATGTTTATCCCTGAGATCCCCTTCCCCCCTTTTTTCCGTATTTCTGATTCTGCGTTTTGCGAGTTTTTTTGGAATGCGATTCCTAGGTTTGTTTAATTGCGTTATTAGGTACAATGCATTTTTTTCCAATCTATATCAGTGAAGTTCGTTTACAGGACACGTACGCAATTCGCATTTCTGCAACAGAAAAAAGGCCAGTCAAAAGTCGAACATATTGGGAAAATCGATTCCTGGCAAATTGGATCAGGTTGGAAAAAAAATTGGATGCATGTACTTCACTTAATGCCCTGTGGAAGCATGTCACCCAATATATAATATAAAGAATTTTTTAAAAAAAAGTAACAAATAACAGATACAAAGTTACAAATAGATCATAGTTTGGCAATAACTATGTACACAGTTGTAATAATATGAAATAATAAACAAAGGGCACGAGAGTTCAGTATATGAAGTGTACAGTAAGACAGAGGCCTGAACTCCCCTGAACTGTGACCACACAAGCCCCCCCAGCAGAGGAATCACGTTTCCCCATCCCCCCTCAAGGAAAAAAGGCAGCGCGGTAATTTGGGCGCAGAGACATAATGGCGCGGAGACATAAGGGCGCCTGCCGTCTAGTCTCCCCAGATTCGGGCGCATTGCTGATTATCTCTCATTAGTAATTCCTCCACTTATGTGTCTAATAATACGCAGAGATCGGCAGCCACTCACCGCATCCCCGGCTCTGCCACTACTGGGGGGTGTCTGGCCTTACAGGAAATGTCTATTTTTACTAACTGCCTGCCCTGTGTCTTCACTTTCGTTTCCAGCAGTGCCTCCGCCTCCCTTATTGGCTCCGGTTACATGGCTGGCAGGCAGCGAGCTCTGCTGTGCTAATTCCAATGGCCTTAAAGGGAACTTACACCCTCCTCTTTGTAAAGCTTGTCAGTGCTTCCATTTCAGGTCTGTACAAAGGAATTAAAGGTCAAATGAAGGGAGAGGAAGATGCAGGCTGCCATATTTATCTCCTTTTAAAGGACCACTATCTCGAAAAAAAAGTAGGCAGTTGAAATCTGACAGAACTGTCAGGTTTTGGGCCAGTCCATCTCCTCATGGGGGATTCTCAGGGTTTTCTTTTGTTTTCAACAGCATTTCCTTAACACCAGTTGCAAAGTCTAACTGACAAAATAGTATGCAAGTGAGTAGGGAGGCTGGCTGGTATCTTACTATTTTGGCAGTTAAACTGCTGTTCAGGAAATGCTGTTGAAAACAAAAAACCCTGAGAATCCCCCATAAGGAGATGGACTGGCCCAAAACCTGTCAGATTTTAACTGCCTACTTTTTTGCGATGGTGGTCTTTTAAACAATGTGCTCTATTCATAAAAAAGATGTGGCGAAAAAACTCCTGGAGGTAAAATACCGCAGCGGTATTTTACACTTCTGGGTGGTCATTCAAAAAAATCTTGAAAGCTGCGATGCAAGTGCAGAGATCTCCCGCTGAAGGCTGGCGGTAAGCTGTCGGAAGGCATGCGGAAACACTTCAGCCGGCAGAGTCCCTCCGTGCACTGCTCTCTCTGGGAGGTCTGTCCCATTCATTTGTATGTAATCCGCAAAATCAGAGGAAGCGGTATTTCCCGTCCACATACCGCTTCCTCTAAACTTTATGAATGGCCATTTTGTTACTTTTTTCTAGATAAATCTAGAAAAACACTGGAGAAGGCGGAAATTTCTCGCTCTGCTGGGGTAGTGTAGATTTTCATGCGGGAACAGCTTTTATGAATACCCACTTTGCTAAATGGACGAGAAAACCCGCTGTTTTGAGCGGAAAACTTGCGGTAAGGTTTTATGAATAGAGCCCATTATTGTCAGATCTGACAAGATGAGCAGCATGCTTATTTCAGGTGTGTGATTCAGACACTACTGCAGCCAAATAGATCAGCAGGACTGCCAGGCAACTGGTATTGTTTAAACTTTAAAGGAAGGTCCGAGGTAAGCAAAAAACAAAAATCTACTTACTGGGGCTTCCTCCAGCCCATGACAGCTGTCCTGCGCCCACGCCCCAGCTCCGCTCCCCGCCAGTGGTTCGGGGTCCCCTCCTGTGCACCTGCACGAGAGCCACTGGGGGTCGCGCTGACATGATCTGGAGCGTACTGCGCAGAAGACTCCAGATGACGTCAGCCAGGAGGGGCTCTTGTGCAGGCGCAGTAGATGTCGAGGTCCTCTGCTGCCGGGCAACGCTACCGTGTGTCAGTGCTTGACATACGTGTTGTTACAGCTGCTGCAATCTAAATTGTAGCAGAATTTCCCTGGCAGGCAGCAGACGGGACGATGAACTGCTCGGCAACTGTGCAGTTCAGTCGCAAGTCAGTAATACAATAAAGATGGTCACACATCTGTAGATTTGACAGACGATGGACCATACGATTTATTTTAAAATTATTTAAGTATTTATATAGTGCCGACTTATTATGCAGCGCTGTACAGAGGATATATTGTCTTGTCACTTAGGGCCCTTTTCCACTAGCAATCGCTAGCGTTCGCGCTGAACGCTAGTGATTGCGATTCAGCAAAAGTTAAAAATTACCCGGCAATTTCCCGACATTGGCGGTCGCGATTTTGCTATGCTATGCACTGCATAGCAAAATCGCGGAAAAAATCGTTCCGCGGTGCGATTTAGTAAAAAACGAATCGTGGTAGTGGAAATGACCTACTGCGATTCCTATGTTAAAAAGCAAACCGTAGCGATTTGAAAATCCACTAGCGGTTTGTGATTCAGCAATTGCAAACGCTGTAGTGGAAAAGGGCCCTAACTGTCCCTCAGAGGGGCTCACAATCTATTCCCTACCATAGTCAGACGTCTATTTGTGTATCGTGTAGTGTATGTATCATAGTCTAGGGCCAATTTGCTTATCTGTATGTTTTTGGGATGTGGGAGGAAACTGGAGCGCCCGGAGGAAACCCACGCAGACCCGGGGAGAACATACAAACTCCTTGCAGATGTTGACCTGGCTGGGATACAAACCAGGGACCCAGCGCTGCAAGTTGAGAGCACTAACCACTATGCCATCCAATTAGATAGATAATTATTATTGAATCGGATGAAAATCGGTGCTGCCAAAAGCATGCCTGATGGACGATGCGACCAATTTCAGGATGAAAGTGGTTGCATGTATCAGACGGACATGCTGGAAAATGGCAGGCCAACGTGTTTGATCTGGTGCGCGGCAATAATCGCAAACGATGAAGTGACAGAAACCCTCCTAATGTACATGTATCCTCCCTCCCCGGTGCCCCGTGCATTTATACTTTACTTGTCCGGTGACCGCCGCTGTGTCCGGCGCAATGCACACGGGCTGCGTGTCTGACATGCGCCCCTCGTGCTATAACGCTGGCAGCCACATGGGGAGCTAATCCGGAAGAGGGGTGCGGACACAGTGGCGGTCGGCAGCAGGTAAAGTATAACTGCACGGGGTGCTGGGGGCGTACATGTACAATGGGGGGAGGCAAACGTGGTCGGGGGCAGCAAGACTGATTTCATGCTGAAAACGATTGGGAATAAGTCTGCGGTTTATGGCGGGCAACAGATCTCTCCGATCAGATTCAATCAGAGAGAGACCTGTCCATTGGTCGATAGCGTTATGGATTTCCACCAAGTGTTCCAAAACGATCAATTCCTTTTTGAAAAGAATAGATCCAGAAGGAATTGATTGATATTAAAAATTGATCAAACCGCAGAGTTGCACTGTTTTATGCAGTGCTAAGCTATAGGCCATCGACCTATGAATGCTGCCGTCCCGCCCCCGATCGACCTAAATTTTCAATCCTGTCCGATCGATACTTTAGATCAATTTTTGGTCAAAATCGATCTAACATTTTGGTAAATTGATTCCCAGCAGATAAATCGAATCTGCAAGGAATGGAATGGGAAAATCGATGAGTGTATGAGCACCTTTAAGGTGACCATACATCTAGCGTTTTATCTGTACGATCAATTATTCGATTCGATCATTTTATAGAATCGAGAGGGAATCAAGTGTGTACCAGTAAGCTCAATCGATGAAAAGTGGCTGATATCATGTGGAATCGACCAGCTTAGTCAATCGAGCAGGATGCAAGATATCGGTTGATTGCACAGGAATTGGCGACTGTTTACGTATCATCCGATCAACTCAAACGCTCCATCAATCCAATCGAATTCGATTGGATTGATTAAATCCGACATCTCTAATCGGGACTCGATCGACAGTGTGGTCGATTTTGCATTGATAACTAATGATTGATAACTAACCATAATCAATCACACTATTGATTGAGTCCCGATCGAATATGTCGGATTTAATTGATCCAATCGAATTAGATCCGATTGAATTCGATCGATTGCACATGGAATTGTATCGTGTAGATGGGGCTTAACCTCCTTGCCGGTTATCCCGAAAAATTTTTTTATTGCACGCAGCTAGCACTTTGCTAGCTGCATGCATTTCTTGATCGCCGCCGCTCGCCGCTGATTCGCCGCTACCCGGCGCGCCGCCCCCCCCCCCCCCCCTCCAGACCCCTTGCGCAGCCTGGCCAATCAGTGCCAGGCAGCGCTGAGGGGTGGATCGGGATTCCCTCTGACGTCCCGACGTCCATGTCATCCCACCTCGTCGCAAATCTGTTGGTATGTCAGATTTCTACTAATTGCTGTAAGTGACAGCAACGTAGGAGAAAAGTAATTTATGGCTCATTTTACTCTGGAAAAAAAATGTACTTCTTATTTGTATGTGTTTAAAATTTTAAGATTTTCGCGATGGTTCCTCCTTAGGACTAGTAATAATAATAATTGTTCCCCGTCCCTGTGCAGTATACTTTACCTTTTACATTAGGGGGGACAGCGCCGGGGGTTCTGTCGCGTTTGTCCCAATACTTGAGCAAATCAACCCTACATCTTGCAGAATATCCCATCGATATGGTCGCGTACCAAAATTGGTCACATTGTCGATCGGGCATGCTCTCGGCAGCGCCGGTTTTTGTCCGATCCGATTATAATAATCGGATGGTCAATTTGCCGCCAAGTCCTCTGATGTAATCTACCCATATGTTCGGAGTGTGACACGCCTCTTCTGCTACACAATATTATATTTTTATTCAATTTGTTATTCTTTTTTTTTTTATTATTTGTTCTTGTTTTTAAAAAGCGACGACTTTCTATTAAATATAAATCTCTTTTTATATGATAAATTTTATATTACTTCATATTTTTATTAGTTACTATATTACTATTTTTTTTTACAATGTTTAATATATTATTATTATTATTTTTTGGTATATTTTTATATATCTTTTTTATATATCTTATTTTATATATCTTATTTATTTATATGTATTCATTATTTTTTTTATAATATAATATTTTTATACAATACATTTTTTTTATTTTTAGATACATATGTAAATGATTAAATCACTATAAAAAATAATGAAACAATAAATGACTGAATGAAATACATCCATGAGCATGCAGTATACAGTGATAAGAGGCGGAGCTGCTGCTGCTGCTGTGACATGGCGCGCGCGCGCTGCTATTTCAACATCAGCCTCGCCGTTTCCCGATACGTCAGGCCCAGCAAGTGACGTCACACTCGCGTAGAGTACCCTGGGAGCTGTAGTCCACGTAGAGCCAGGACGGCCTTCCGCCTAAGGTAACTCTCCTCCGCTCGGAACTACAACTCCCTTAGGTCTGTTCGGGCGTAGCCGTTGTCGGCAAATCTGCTGTTTCAAAGAGGAAAGAAAAAAAAAAAATCAGCAGCCCCGGTCGGTTCGCCATCAGCAGCAGCTTTAGCAGCGTGTGAGGAGCGGCTGGCGGTGAGTTGTGCGGCGGGGTATGGAGGGGCAGGCCGGTGAGGCGCGGTGTAGGGCGATATGGAGCGCTGTGAGAGGCGCTGAGGCTTTGGCGGGATATCTTGCCGGTCACTGTGCTCAGTGCTGCTGCCGTGTGCCTCGTGCTGACATTATACATGGAGGGGCCTCATGACTGGCAGCGCTATCTATAGGGGAGGGGGGCTTCATGTCTGACCACATAGGGGGACACAGGCTGCCAGGGGCTGCTCCCGAATCCCCACATATCTTCAGTGTAATGCCTGGCATCTATGGAGGGGGGGGGAGAATTGTGTCTGGCATAATATAATATGGTAGGGGACACTTGTGCCTGGCATAGTATAATATGGTAGGGGACACTTGTGCCTGGCATAGTATAATATGGTAGGGGACACTTGTGCCTGGCATAATATGGTAGGGGACACTTGTGTCTGGCATAATATAATATGGTAGGGGACACTTGTGCCTGGCATAATATAATATGGTAGGGGACACTTGTGCCTGGCATAGTATAATATGGTAGGGGACACTTGTGTCTGGCATAGTATAATATGGTAGGGGACACTTGTGCCTGGCATAGTATAATATGGTAGGGGGCACTTGTGTCTGGCATAATATAATATGGTAGGGGACACTTGTGCCTGGCATAATATAATATGGTAGGGGACACTTGTGCCTGGCATAATATAATATGGTAGGGGACACTTGTGTCTGGCATAATATAATATGGTAGGGGACACTTGTGCCTGGCATAATATAATATGGTAGGGGACACTTGTGCCTGGCATAGTATAATATGGTAGGGGACACTTGTGTCTGGCATAGTATAATATGGTAGGGGACACTTGTGCCTGGCATAGTATAATATGGTAGGGGGCACTTGTGTCTGGCATAATATAATATGGTAGGGGACACTTGTGCCTGGCATAATATAATATGGTAGGGGACACTTGTGCCTGGCATAATATAATATGGTAGGGGACACTTGTGCCTGGCATAATATAATATGGTAGGGGACACTTGTGCCTGGCATAGTATAATATGGTAGGGGACACTTGTGCCTGGCATAGTATAATATGGTAGGGGACACTTGTGCCTGGCATAGTATAATATGGTGGGGGACACTTGTGCCTGGTATAATATAATATGGTAGGGGACACTTGTGCCTGGCATAGTATAATATGGTAGGGGACACTTGTGCCTGGCATAGTATATGGTAGGGGACACTTGTGCCTGGCATAGTATAATATGGTAGGGGACACTTGTGCCTGGCATAATATAATATGGTAGGGGACACTTGTGCCTGGCATAGTATAATATGGTAGGGGACACTTGTGCCTGGCATAATATAATATGGTAGGGGACACTTGTGCCTGGCATAGTATAATATGGTAGGGGACACTTGTGCCTGGCATAGTATAATATGGTAGGGGACACTTGTGCCTGGCATAATATAATCTGGTAGGGGACACTTGTGCCTGGCATAGTATAATATGGTAGGGGACACTTGTGCCTGGCATAGTATAATATGGTAGGGGACACTTGTGTCTGGCATAGTATAATATGGTAGGGGACACTTGTGCCTGGCATAGTATAATATGGTAGGGGGCACTTGTGTCTGGCATAATATAATATGGTAGGGGACACTTGTGCCTGGCATAATATAATATGGTAGGGGACACTTGTGCCTGGCATAATATAATATGGTAGGGGACACTTGTGCCTGGCATAATATAATATGGTAGGGGACACTTGTGCCTGGCATAGTATAATATGGTAGGGGACACTTGTGCCTGGCATAGTATAATATGGTGGGGGACACTTGTGCCTGGTATAATATAATATGGTAGGGGACACTTGTGCCTGGCATAGTATAATATGGTAGGGGACACTTGTGCCTGGCATAGTATATGGTAGGGGACACTTGTGCCTGGCATAGTATAATATGGTAGGGGACACTTGTGCCTGGCATAATATAATATGGTAGGGGACACTTGTGCCTGGCATAGTATAATATGGTAGGGGACACTTGTGCCTGGCATAATATAATATGGTAGGGGACACTTGTGCCTGGCATAGTATAATATGGTAGGGGACACTTGTGCCTGGCATAGTATAATATGGTAGGGGACACTTGTGCCTGGCATAATATAATCTGGTAGGGGACACTTGTGCCTGGCATAGTATAATATGGTAGGGGACACTTGTGCCTGGCATAGTATAATATGGTAGGGGACACTTGTGCCTGGCATAGTATAATATGGTAGGGGACACTTGTGCCTGGCATAGTATAATATGGTAGGGGACACTTGTGCCTGGCATAGTATAATATGGTAGGGGACACTTGTGCCTGGCATAGTATAATATGGTAGGGGACACTTGTGCCTGGCATAATATAATATGGTAGGGGACACTTGTGCCTGGCATAGTATAATATGGTAGGGGACACTTGTGCCTGGCATAATATAATATGGTGGGGGACACTTGTGCCTGGCATAGCAGTGTTCTCCCCAGAATTTTTTTCCAGCCGGGTGGCATAAAAAAGTAGCCGGGTGGGGCAAGTTGAAAATGCAGGGCAACTGTGCTTACAGCATGGGAGGAGGAGAAAAGGTGAGCCGATGACAGCCGGGTGGTCACCAAATCTAGCTGGGTGGAGCACCCGGCTAAAAGAGCCTGGGGAGAACACTGCATAGTATAATATGGTAGGGGGCACTTGTGCCTGGCATAGTATAATATGGTGGGGGACACTTATGCCTGGCATAATATAATCTGGTAGGGGACACTTGTGCCTGGCATAATATAATCTTGTAGGGGACACTTGTGCCTGGCATAATATAATATGGTAGGGGACACTTGTGCCTGGCATAGTATAATATGGTAGGGGACACTTGTGCCTGGCATAGTATAATATGGTAGGGGACACTTGTGCCTTGCATAGTATAATATGGTAGGGGACACTTGTGCCTGGCAGGGCTGTGGAGTCGGGCAATTTTGGGTGCCTGGAGTCGGAGTCGAGGAAAAAATGCTCCGACTCCTAATGAATTTGTAACTGTAATTAAAATAGAAAATATGATAAAATGTTCTATTTCTCAGATAATAGTCATTAAAAATAATGTGTATATATACAGTATATATACAGTAATAGCTGTGCTTAGTCCACAAAAATGAAATAAACCAGTCAAAATTAGTTACTTGTGCTGCTTCAATAAAGCAGTCCTCGTATTTTTAAGGTCAGATATACATATCTGATTGTGACTGTATATATGATGTGTACACAGGAATCTCTTATATATACTAAATAACATCTATGCTGTAAGAATAAAGCCTGATGTGTAGCTGTGTCACTAAGGGCCCGTTTCCACTATCGCGAATCCGCATGCGGGCAACGCATATGGATTCGCACAGTCAGTACAAGTGGATGGGACTGTTTCCACTTGTGCGTTTCCCCGCACGTTTTTCTGTGCAGAAAAAATCTGCAGGGTAGGGGCCTCAGAATTCGCCTTCGTGTGGAATGCAGGTGAATCGCACGCAATGTATTTAATAGGGAAATCGCATGCGTTTTCCCCATGCGTTTTTTGCCGCGATTTCGCATAGGTACCCATGTTAATTCACACAGGCAGTGACATGGTTAAAATCGCATACAGCCTTACCTATGCGAAATCGCGGCAAAAAACGCATGCGGAATCGCACCCGCATGCGATTTGCCTGCGGTGATTCGCCGGCGATTTCGTAACGCTATAGTGGAAACGGGCCCTAATAGAGATGGTCAACGAGATGGAAATAATTCTGCATTGATGCTGATTTATGCAAATGTATGCACTCCCTTTGCTGATGAAATCAAATCATTTGATATGTTGTTAAAATTTGGTTTGGTGACTACAAATTAAAGGTAACTAAGACGGATGAAAAGTAAAGTTTTAGGCTAATTTCACACCAGGACGTCGCGTTAGAGGGGGCGTTAAGGTCGCATAACGTCCCCCTAACTCAACGCCTGGTGGTGCTGGATGTGGACGTCAGAGTGAGCCGCGTTGTGCAGCTCACTCTGGCGTTAGTGATGCTGTGATGCGCACTCTTGTGCGCATGCGGCATCACGTGGTCCCGCCGGCCAATCGCCGCACAGAGCGGCTGCTCCAGGAAGTAAACACTGCACGTCATAACGTGCAGTGCATATTAATTAGCCATGTGCCTGGCCGCTCTCCGCTCCTCCCCAACATTACTGAGCATGTGCAAGCAGTCTAACGCGGCTCAGCCGCGTCCAAAGTACTGCATGCAGTACATTGTCTTGTGACGCAGCGTTACAATGTAACGCAACGTCCGCACTGTGAACAGCCCCATTGATTTTTCATTACTGTGTGGTGGGCTGCGTTACAGGCTGCTCTAACGTGCGCCTGTAACGTCCCACTGTGAAACCAGCCTTATACTTACCTGGGGCTTCCTCCAGCCCCCTTCAGGCTAATCAGTCCCTCGCTGTCCTCCACCACCCGGATCTTCTGCTATGAGTCCTGGTAATTCAGCCAGTCAGCGCTGTCCGGCCGCATGCCGCTCCCACAGCCAGGAACATTCTGCACCTGCGCAATAGTGCTGCACAGGTGTAGTATGCTCCTGGCGGCGGAGTGTGTGCATGCGCACTACGCCCGACTGGCTCAAGTACCTGGACTCCTAGCAGAAGATCCAGGTGGTGGAGGAGGACATAGAGGGACTGATTATCCTGAAGGCGGCTGGAGGAAGCCCCAGGTATGTATAAAACTTTAATTTCATCTGTCTCAGGTTTACTTTGTTACACAGTAGTACTATACTCTACATATGCACTCCCCACAGAGCTGCAGGGAATCCACTGAGAACGCTGTGCACATTAAACACAGAGGTGTTGTCTGTTTACAATCTCCTCATTCCCCTGCAGAGTACCTGCACATCATTCTTACATGTACCCACACTTACATTGCCTAGGGCCTGATAGATGTTCTTTGTTCCGGTTTGTACCTTTTACAAGTACTCTTACCAAGGACTAGTTTTAGTCTAAAGGGAATAAATATAGTAGTCTACATATCCTTCTCACTTCAGTTGTATTGTAAAATTCCTAAGCGTTGGCAGTTAAGAGACGAATTTCATGTTACATACTTTTAATCAACAACATTGTAATATGCAAATTAGAGGAGTCGGAGTCGGTGGAATCCTAAACTGAGGAGTCGGAGTCGGTGGATTTTTGGACCGACTCCACAGCCCTGGTGCCTGGCATAGTATAATATGGTAGGGGACACTTGTGCCTGGCATAATATAATATGGTAGGGGACACTTGTGCCTGGCATAGTATAATATGGTAGGGGACACTTGTGCCTGGCATAGTATAATATGGTAGGGGACACTTGTGCCTGGCATAGTATAATATGGTAGGGGACACTTGTGCCTGGCATAATATAATATGGTAGGGGACACTTGTGTCTGGCATAATATAATATGGTAGGGGACACTTGTGCCTGGCATAGTATAATATGGTAGGGGACACTTGTGCCTGGCATAGTATAATATGGTAGGGGACACTTGTGCCTGGCATAGTATAATATGGTAGGGGGCACTTGTGCCTGGCATAGTATAATATGGTAGGGGACACTTGTGCCTGGCATAGTATAATATGGTAGGGGACACTTGTGCCTGGCATAGTATAATATGGTAGGGGACACTTGTGCCTGGCATAGTATAATATGGTAGGGGACACTTGTGCCTGGCATAGTATAATATGGTAGGGGACACTTGTGCCTGGCATAGTATAATATGGTAGGGGACACTTGTGCCTGGCATAGTATAATATGGTAGGGGACACTTGTGCCTGGCATAGTATAATATGGTAGGGGACACTTGTGCCTGGCATAGTATAATATGGTAGGGGACACTTGTGCCTGGCATAGTATAATATGGTAGGGGACACTTGTGCCTGGCATAATATAATATGGTAGGGGACACTTGTGCCTGGCATAGTATAATATGGTAGGGGACACTTGTGCCTGGCATAATATAATATGGTAGGGGACACTTGTGCCTGGCATAGTATAATATGGTAGGGGACACTTGTGCCTGGCATAATATATGGTAGGGGACACTTGTGCCTGGCATAGTATAATATGGTAGGGGACACTTGTGCCTGGCATAGTATAATATGGTAGGGGACACTTGTGCCTGGCATAGTATAATATGGTAGGGGACACTTGTGCCTGGCATAATATAATATGGTAGGGGACACTTGTGCCTGGCATAATATAATATGGTAGGGGACACTTGTGCCTGGCATAATATAATATGGTAGGGGACACTTGTGCCTGGCATAGTATAATATGGTAGGGGACACTTGTGCCTGGCATAATATAATATGGTAGGGGACACTTGTGCCTGGCATAGTATAATATGGTAGGGGACACTTGTGCCTGGCATAATATATGGTAGGGGACACTTGTGCCTGGCATAGTATAATATGGTAGGGGACACTTGTGCCTGGCATAGTATAATATGGTAGGGGACACTTGTGCCTGGCATAGTATAATATGGTAGGGGACACTTGTGCCTGGCATAGTATAATATGGTAGGGGACACTTGTGCCTGGCATAGTATAATATGGTAGGGGACACTTGTGCCTGGCATAGTATAATATGGTAGGGGACACTTGTGCCTGGCATAGTATAATATGGTAGGGGACACTTGTGCCTGGCATAGTATAATATGGTAGGGGACACTTGTGCCTGGCATAGTATAATATGGTAGGGGACACTTGTGCCTGGCATAGTATAATATGGTAGGGGACACTTGTGCCTGGCATAGTATAATATGGTAGAGGACACTTGTGCCTGGCATAAGATGGTAGGGGACACTTGTGCCTGGCATAGTATAATATGGTAGGGGACACTTGTGCCTGGCATAGTATAATATGGTAGGGGACACTTGTGCCTGGCATAGTATAATATGGTAGGGGACACTTGTGCCTGGCATAGTATAATATGGTAGGGGACACTTGTGCCTGGCATAGTATAATATGGTAGGGGACACTTGTGCCTGGCATAGTATAATATGGTAGGGGACACTTGTGCCTGGCATAATATAATATGGTAGGGGACACTTGCGTCTGGCATAATATAATATGGTAGGGGACACTTGCGTCTGGCATAATATAATATGGTAGGGGACACTTGTGCCTGGCATAATATAATATGGTAGGAGACACTTGTGCCTGGCATAGTATAATATGGTAGGGGACACTTGTGCCTGGCATAGTATAATATGGTAGGGGACACTTGTGCCTGGCATAGTATAATATGGTAGGGGACACTTGTGCCTGGCATAATATAATATGGTAGGGGGCACTTGTGCCTGGCATAGTATAATATGGTAGGGGACACTTGTGCCTGGCATAGTATAATATGGTAGGGGACACTTGTGCCTGGCATAGTATAATATGGTAGGGGACACTTGTGCCTGGCATAGTATAATATGGTAGGGGACACTTGTGCCTGGCATAATATAATATGGTAGGGGACACTTGTGCCTGGCATAATATAATATGGCAGGGGACACTTGTGCCTGGCATAATATAATATGGTAGGGGACACTTGTGCCTGGCATAATATAATATGGCAGGGGACACTTGTGCCTGGCATAATATAGTATGGTAGGGGACACTTGTGCCTGGCATAATATAATATGGTAGGGGACACTTGTGCCTGGCATAATATAATATGGTAGGGGACACTTGTGCCTGGCATAGTATAATATGGTAGGGGACACTTGTGCCTGGCATAATATAATATGGTAGCGGACACTTGTGCCTGGCATAGTATAATATGGTAGGGGACACTTGTGCCTGGCATAATATAATATGGTAGGGGACACTTGTGCCTGGCATAATATAATATGGCAGGGGACACTTGTGCCTGGCATAATATGGTAGGGGACACTTGTGCCTGGCATAATATAATATGGTAGGGGACACTTGTGCCTGGCATAATATAATATGGTAGGGGACACTTGTGCCTGGCATAGTATAATATGGTAGGGGACACTTGTGCCTGGCATAGTATAATATGGTAGGGGACACTTGTGCCTGGCATAGTATAATATGGTAGGGGACACTTGTGCCTGGCATAATATGGTAGGGGACACTTGTGCCTGGCATAATATGGTAGGGGACACTTGTGCCTGGCATAATATAATATAGTAGGGGACACTTGTGCCTGGCATAATATAATATGGTAGGGGACACTTGTGCCTGGCATAGTATAATATGGTAGGGGACACTTGTGCCTGGCATAATATAATATGGTAGGGGACACTTGTGCCTGGCATAATATAATATGGTAGGGGACACTTGTGCCTGGCATAATATAATATGGTAGGGGACACTTGTGCCTGGCATAATATAATATGGTAGGGGGCACTTGTGCCTGGCATAGTATAGTATGGTAGGGGACACTTGTGCCTGGCATAATATAATCTGGTAGGGGACACTTGTGCCTGGCATAGTATAATATGGTAGGGGGCACTTGTGCCTGGCATAATATAATATGGTAGGGGGCACTTGTGCCTGGCATAATATAATATGGTAGGGGACACTTGTGCCTGGCATAATATAATATGGTAGGGGACACTTGTGCCTGGCATAATATAATATGGTGGGGGACACTTGTGCCTGGCATAGTATAATATGGTAGGGGGCACTTGTGCCTGGCATAATATAATATGGTAGGGGACACTTGTGCCTGGCATAATATAATATGGTAGGGGACACTTGTGCCTGGCATAGTATAATATAATAGGGGACACTTGTGTCTGGCATAATATAATATGGTAGGGGACACTTGTGCCTGGCATAATATAATATGGTAGGGGACACTTGTGCCTGGCATAATATGGTAGGGGACACTTGTGCCTGGCATAATATAATGGGTCAGCGGTTCAATGAGGCTTGTAAGCGTTGCAAGCCTCGCTATGGAAGAGGAAATGCCTCATAGCAAGGCTTTCAACGCTTCCATTAGACGCAAGCCTCATCGAAATGCTGAGCGGGGAGCGGCATTAGGGGTACCCCGCCGCATCCAGCCACTCAGCTGGCCCAATTAAAGCTCACTTGAATCACTAGTAGCCACGGTGGTTACTTGTGATTAATCCGTGATGAGCAACCCTACCACGTAGGGGGACACAGGCTTCCAGTGGCTGTTCCTGTGTCTCCATATGTGGGTAGTGTAATGCCTGGCAGTATCTTCTATGGCGGGGCCTCAAGTCAGCCATTATTATCTATGGGGGCTAGTGCCTGCTATTATCATCTTCATTTGGGAGGCCTCATGCCTGCCATTCTATATGGTTCGGGTCATACCTGGGAATATATATATATATATATATATATATATATATATATATATATATATATATATATATATATATATATATATATATATATATATATATAATTTACCCCCCCCCCCCCCCCCCCCCCCCCTTCATAGCGAATTTGTGACAAAGGGATTAAAAGAAAAGAAGCTTTTAATTTTAAGCTTGTAATTATCCAGCAGATGTAACAAATCATAAAAGTGCGTCACGGCAGTTATCACGCGATCTGCCGCACGCGAAGGTTTGCACGCTTAAAGGATTACTCCGCGTGATAAACGACCATTTGTGCGTTTGTTTCTCGCAAATGTTAATTTATCACGCGGAGTAATCCTTTACGCACACAAACCTTCGCGTGTGGCAGATCGCGTGATAACTGCCGTGATATCGGTTATCATGTTTTTGTGAATTAAGCACCATGTGTCAACCTAGTCAATATTCAAGATTAGCCTCCGCAACCTTTAACCAGCCGCTTCTTTAGGCCTCGTTCACATCAGGGCCATTTCTCTGCGCTTTTCACAGCGCACTGTCCTGTGCGTTCAGCAAGGTATTGATGTTCCCCTGTAACTAAATGTAGCTGGTTCACATCTACGCGCGCGCTGAGCTGTGTCACAAAAACGTAGCGTTGCATGCATTTTTGTGCGCTGAGCTGTAAAGGGCACATCAATGCAAGTGAATGGGTGCGCTTTTTTTAGCGCATAGAAGCGCATGCGTTTTTTACCCCTAATTGGAGAAAAAAATACATTTGCATACAAAAACAAAGTTTTATTGACGACTGCTGCTGCTACAGTAAGCAAAACGTACTTTAAAGAAGCACAGCGCAACATGCGTTTTAACACGTTTTTCAGCGCAGCGTATTTTCCGCCAGCGGGGATCGAGCATGGAATCTATTGGGCAGGTCATCGGACCTGTCGGATATTATCAATCGAGCCATCAGCGGCTCGATTGATAACGGCTGAAAATGCTGTGTATGCTCAGCATTAGAGGCAAAGCGTTGAGATGTCAGTAGCGGGGACAACAGGTATATTCCCAAATATAGAATGGGCTCTATTCACCATCACACATGCGGGAAGAGATTTTTTTCTACCGAAACATGCGTAATTACATAGTAAACATGCGGGAAAAAAGTGGCATACAAAACTTGTCAAAAAAACACAGCACTCAAGGCTCCAGACTCCATTTAAGTCAATGGGAAGCAGAATATATCACCAAGTACAGGTAGACCCTGACTTACGAACGACCCGCCGATACGAACGGCATGGATTCTGTTTCCATGGGAACAAGCGCCAAAAATGTTTTTTTCAAATTGAACTTGTAGTTTTTGAGAAAATCAATTTAAAAAAAAAAAATCAAAGAAAAAATGACTTTTAAACTTGTATAAACAGGTACAAAGGGCAGAGGTGACACAGAGGCACTGGATACTCAGGGGAGCACAGAGGAGGTACAGGGGACAGGTATAGCACAATGTTCCGACTTAAGAACAGATTCAGGTTAAGAACGAACCTACAGTCCCTATTTCGTTCGTTAACCAAGGACTATCTGTACTAGTCGGTGATATAAATCATTAAAGTGAACCTTAAGCCAGGAAAAAAAAATTAGTTTTACTCACCTGGGGCTTCTACCAGCCCCCTGCAGCATTCCTGTTCCCTCGCAGCCACTCACTAATCCTCTGGTCCCCCGCTGCCAACTAGTTTCGTTTTTGCTGACAGGCCCATCAGGACTGGCCACGCGTAGCTTTTTCCACATTCCCGACTGTAATTAGCACTATTGCGGGCCGCAACGCGTACAAAAATACGCGTTGCCGCAAATCTATGCGTGCGTAATGCGGCAATGCGTATTTTTGTACGCGTTGTGGCCCGCAATAGTGCTAATGTCGGGAATGCGGAAAAAGCTACGCGTGGCCAGTCCTGACGGGCCTGTCGGCAAAAAACGAAACTAGCTGGCAGCAGGGGACCAGAGGATTAGTGAGTGACTGCAAGGGCACAGGACTGCTGCAGGGGGCTGGTAGAAGCCCCAGGTGAGTAAAACTCATTTTTTTTTTTTTCCCGGCTTAAAGAGACTCTGAAGCGAGAATAAATCTCGCTTCAGAGCTCATAGTTAGCAGGGGCATGTGTGCCCCTGCTAAAACGCCGCTATCCCGTGGCTAAACGGGGGTCCCTCCGCCTCCCCCCCCCCCCCCCCCCCTGCAGGGAGAGGCGGAGATACACGCTGACAGACGTGCGTGGGGCAGGGCTGAGGTGGTTAGCCCTGCCCCAATGCGGAAGCGCTCCCCCGCTGCACGGAGGGGATTTGGGGGATTAGGGACCCCCGTTTAGCCGCGGGATAGCGGCGGTTTACCAGGGGCACACATGCCCCTGCTATCTATGAGGTCTGAAGCGAGATTTATTCTCGCTTCAGACTCTTTAAGTCAGAAATGATGCGCCCCTTTTTGTTTGTGAATTTCAAATTATTTTTTTTCTTGTGGGAATTACTGACTTTTGCGGATCTTTGCCTCTTTACACATGCGGGTAAACCAAGCATAACATTTTACGTATGTGGTAAATAATCATGCGTAAAATTGTGTGAATGTCAGAATGGTCTTATTTCAGTCGGGAATTTACCGCAAGTGCATCTCCAAATGCGGAAAATGATTGCGAATAGAGCCCAATGTGTGATCACGTGTACATCCAGGATTTGATATGCACTAAGCGTCCTTTTCGTCTGGTAGATACATCGTAGACCAAAAACTGTCTCAGGGTAGGCATTAGGCAAAAGTCCAAAATAAGTATGGCGCTAGAGTAGCTGGGGACCATCTGATTGTAGAGGGCTGTATGGTATCCCTTTTGTGTGTCTGTTACGGCCAGAACCCGAAGTGTGGCCACTTCGGGTTCTGGCCGGCCAATGTGCGAAGTGGCTGCAGAGCAGCGACCAATGTTAGAAATGTAATGTTTACGCCGTCTCGCTGCGGCCAAATTGATGACAACTTGCTTAAAGGAATACTGTAGGGGGGTCGGGGGAAAATGAGTTGAACTTACCTGGGGCTTCTAATGGTCCCCCGCAGACATCCTGTGCCCACGCAGCCACTCCCCAATGCTCTGGCCCCGCCTCCGGTTCACTTCTGGAATTTCAGACTTTAAAGTCGGAAAACCACTGCGCATGCGTTGCCATGTCCTTGATCCCGCTGATGTCACCAGGAGTGTACTGCGCAGACACAGACCATACTGGGATTGTGCTATACATTCCTGGTGACATCAGCGGGAGCGAGGACATGGCAACGCATGCGCAGTGGTTTTCCGACTTTAAAGTCTGAAATTCCAGAAGTGAACCGGAGGCGGGGCCGGAGCATTGGGGAGTGGCTGCGCGGGCACAGGACATCTGCGGGGGACCATTAGAAGCCCTGGGTAAGTTCAACTCATTTTCCCCTGACCCCCCTACAGTATCCCTTTAATGTAATAAAATATAGCCGGCAGCAATGTAATAGATGAAGCCGCCGGCTTTCGCACTGCCTCTCTCCTCTCCCCGATCCTCCCCCCCTGCCTCCCATACAGTTCCCTGGTGACTAGTGGTGCCACCCCCCCACCCACAGAATCATCCACACCCCTATATAGTTCCCTGGTGTTTAGTGATATAGATATATAGATATATAGAGAGATAGAGAGATAGATAGATAGATAGATAGATAGATAGATAGAGATATATATATATATATATAGATAGATAGATAGAGATATATATATAGATAGATAGATAGAGAGATAGATAGATAGATAGATAGATAGATAGATAGATAGAGATATATATATATAGATAGATAGATAGATAGAGATATATATATATAGATAGATAGATAGATAGAGATATATATATATAGATAGATAGATAGATAGAGATATATATATATATATACTAGCTGATTGCCCGGCGTTGCCCGGGTATGTATTTGGCTGGTGTTGGCTCCGCCTACTTTTTCTAACCCTAACACACAATTACTCACTGACCAAGTTTGTGAGCTTTGCGGTCTTTGGTATCAATAATCTGCATTGAAATGAAACAAATCTGATTGGGTGTGTGTGGCTCCACCCCCTTTTCTGAATTTGAACCCCAGTCACCCAATAACCAACTGTACCAGGTTTGAGGCCTGTGCCATTAACAGTTCAAGAATGGTAGCAATTAAATATTCCCCTTGAAAAACAACAGGTGAAGTTTGATTCACTTTTGTAGGCTCCACCCACTTTTCTGAATATTAATTTCAGTCACCCAGTGACCAACTGTGCAAAGTTTAAAAACCCTGCCATTAACAGAATGGCTGCAGTTTACATTTTCTCAGTGAAATTTGTATTTGTCTTCACCCACTGATGACCCGGCGTTGCCCGGGTATGTATTTGACTGGTGTTGGCTCCGCCCACTTTCTAACCCTAACGCACAAACACTCAATGACCAAGTTTGTGAGCTTTGGGGTCCTTGGCATCAATAATTTGTATATTTCCATAGAAATTAAACAAATCAGATAGGCTGTTTGTGGCTCCACCCCTCTCCAGCATTTGAACCCCAGTCAACCAATGACCAACTGTAGCAGGTTTGAGGCATCTGCTATTAACAGTGTAAAAATGGCAGCAATTTAAATATTCCACTTGCAAAGAAACAGGTGAATTTTGATTGGCTACTATAGGCTCCACCCACTTCCCTGAATATTAATCTCAGTCACTCAGTGACCATCTGGGCAAAGATTGGGAACCCTGAAATAAACAGAAGGGCTGCAGTTTAGACTTTTCCAGTGAAATTTGTTTTTGACTCCGCCCACTTTTTGTAACCTGGACACAAAGTCTAAATGCCCAAGTTTGTGAGTTTTGGGGTCCTTGGCATCAATAATTTGTATTTTCCCATTAAATGAAACAAATCTGATTCACTGTTTGTGGCTCTGTCCCCTTTTCTGAATTTGAACCCCAGTGACCCAATGACCAACTGTGCCAGGTTTGAGGCTTGTGCCATTAACAGTGCAAAAATGGCAGCAATTTTAATATTCTCCTTGAAAAGTGACATGTGATTTTTGATTGGCATTTTTAGGCTCCACCCACTTTTCTGAATATTAATCCCAGTCACCCGGTAACCAGCTATGCTAAGTTTGAGAACCCTGCCATTAACAGTGAAGACGGGCTGCAGTTTACAATGTCCCAGAAAAATCTGTTTTTAACTCCACCCACTTTTTGTAACCTTGACACACAGTCACTACTCAATGACCAAGTTTGTGAGCTTTTGGGTTCCTGGCATCAAAATTGTGCTAATATAAGCAGTTTATCCAGCAAAGAAATCTGGCTGTTTTTGGCTCCGCCCCTTTACTGAATTTGAACCCCAAACACTTAAAGGGAACCTGAAGTGAGTAAAATTATTTAAAATAAACACATGACGTCGCTGCAAATGAATATTACATACTTACCTCACTGTCAGTTCCTCTCAGAAGCTCACCATTTTCTCCTTACAGTGATCACTTCCAGTTCTGACAATATTTTGTCAGAACTGAAATATACCAGTTGCTGTCAGTTATATATCAGCAGCTGTCAGTTACAACTGAATGTACAAGGTAATGTCCATGTTTCCCTATGGCTCAAGTGAGCGATATTACAGTTTAACAGTGTGATGAGCAGGAAGCTGTTATGGGGTAATGGCCATTTTTAAAATGGAGGACGGAGAATTCCATTGATCACAGTGGACAAATGGGACACGGGAGAGGAGAAAGAGATTGGGGAGTAGACTGCACGGGAGGTAAGTATGACCTGTGCATGTTTATTTTGACTTTTTATTTTCAGTTCAGGTTCTCTTTAACGACCGACTGTAGCAGGTTTGAGGCCTCTGCTATTAACAGTGCGAGAATGGCTGCAGTTTCAACATTCCCCTTGAAAATCAATAGGTGAATTTTGATTGGCTCTTGTAGGCTCCACCTACTTTTCCGAATATTAATTCTAGTCACCCAGTGACCAACTGTGTGAAGTTTGAGAACCCTGCCATTAACAGTGTAAGAAAAGCTGCAGTTTACATTTCCCCATGTAAAAAGTTAGTTGTTTTTGGCTCTGCCCACTATTTCTAATCTTGACATACAGTCACTTAATGACCAAGTTTATGAGCTTTGGCATCAATAAGTTGCATTTCACCATTGAAATTAAACAAATCTGATTGGCTGTTTTTGGCCCGCTCCTTTCAGAATTTAATCCCCAGTCTCCCAGTGACTGACTGTAGCAGATGTTAGGCCTCTGCCATTAAGAGTGCATTAATGTCAGCAATGTAAATATTCCCCTTGAAAATCAAAAGGTGAATTTTGATTGGCTGCTGTAGGCTCCACCCACTTTTCTGAATATTAGTCCCAGTCACCCAGTGGCCAACTGTGTCACGTTTGAGAACCCTGCCAATAACAGAATGGCTGAAATCAATCTAACAAATCTGATTGGCTGTTTGTGGCTTCACCCCTATAGTGAATTTGGACCCCAGTCACCCAATGACTGACTGTATCAGGTTTGAGGCCTCTGCCACTAACAGTGTAAGAATGGTAGCAATGTGAATATTCCCCTT